>NC_090188.1:19303160-19305660 GCF_024679245.1 Pseudorasbora parva
AAAAGAAAAAAGAAATCTGCCCCCAGCTTCCATGAGTTCTGAAGGGGGGCGTTGTTGAGGAGACATGTGTTGTGATGCCTCAAAGACATGCATAAATTATGAGATGGCGAGGGCCTCTGAATAAGAGAAAATGTTAATTATCAAGATTGTCATTGCCCCCCTTTTCTCCCCTCCCCAGCCTTTCCTTTTCTTTTCTCTCTCTTTTTCCCCTCTTTTTTGGGGGTGGGGGGGTGGGGGTATTGTTAATTAGCCTTATTACAATTCTAATTGGTTGAGTTTTACCCATCTTAGTCGATGACAGCATTATGAAGCTATTAAAACAGATCCTCAGTGGGGTGAAAAGTCTAATCAACCAATCACCTCTTATATCCGAGAAATGAGCCTTGGAATATTATCATTTTGATCCTTTGTCCTTGTAAAGTGTGCTTACTTCATTTGCGTTCATTATAGTGCTGTGTGTTTGTTTAGTTTAAATGTCTGTTTAAACCCTTAAACAGGAATATAGTTTTACTATAAAATTATCCAAAAAAGAAAAAAAAAGTTATATACTGTAATTTTAAATAATCATTACCTGCATGAAGAGCATTGATGGAATACTCATATGTAAACAGAAGTAAAGAGAAAGACAGCTCTGAGAGAGCATTCTCTAACAGTGGGAAGAGTCGGTGGTGCCTATTGGCAGTTTAGGGTACATTTGTAGCGCTGTCTTCCTGCTAGGATCCAGACCCTGACAGAATAAACACCCTCGTTAAACACTGTCAGAAATGCTGACTATTAAGTCAAACCAGACAATGTGCTAATTAGTACATTTGCATATGATCATGCAAATAAAAAAGCTGAACCCAAACCTGTATTTGCATGTAGCACAGTTGGGCTCTGTGCTGGAGGCTTGTTGCAGAGCAGAGGAGGTTACCACCGCCATAAGCCCACTGACCAGTTTATACTCACAGAGAGAGCATGCAGATTTCTTCACAGACTGATTTAATGATGAGCTAATGTATGATACTTAAAAAGACAACAAAAAAACTAACCAGAAACGTTTACTTAATATTTGATTAAGAGACAGACAGAGAGACAGACAGACATGCAGGCAGAGAGAGAGAGAGAGAGAGAGAGAGAGAGAGAGAGAGAGAGAGAGAGAGAGAGAGAGAGAGAGAGAGAGAGAGAGAGAGAGAGAGATGGACGGATGGATGGATGGATGGATGGATGGATGGATGGATGGATGGATGGATGGATGGACGGACGGACGGACGGACGGACGGACGGACGGACGGGCGGGCGGGCGGGCGGACGGACGGACGGAGATAGATAGATAGATAGATAGATAGATAGATAGATAGATAGATAGATAGATAGATAGATAGATAGATAGATAGATAGATAGATAGATAGATAGATAGATAGATAGATAGATAGATAGATAGATAGATAGATAGATAGATAGATAGATAGATAGATAGATAGATAGATAGATAGATAGAGCAACAGAAACAGATTAAAATGCAGAGATGGCTATAAATTATCATTGCTTTATTAAAAAGTAATGCAGCAGAGTTAACTTTGAATTAAATTATATTTGCAAGGCATTACTGGACTCATCTAAGTAAATGGTTGGAAATCCTCAAGGAGACGTGGCTCATGCCGAATAAAAGCACTCTCTTCATTTGAGCATCTCTAAAGGTTAACTCCTCCTGGACAAGATGCCTGAGGAAAGACCATTCTACAGTCCACCAAAGTGTTTCCATGCTATCACATAGAATCAGGGCTGAACTCAAAGGTGCTGGAAATAGTCAGGCATTTTTAACTCCTTATTTTCATTTACTGTACATTTCTAAAGGACAAGAGGTAGGCGATCGGTTCAGCCCACTAACATGTGACACTTAGCTGAGCTGTAAGTGACGTAAACTACTGCAACATATAGTTAAAGTCAGGCTTAAAAGCTAGGCATTATTCTTTAAAAGTCCAGCATCCAGTATATTGTCTAAAAAAGCTATAGGAAAAACGTTTTTTTCTTTTCTTTTTTTTTCTGTATGCACCTGTTCTTGCAATAAATGTAGTTCTTAATTGCTCTGCTTTATTATTCTTTTTCCTCCCTTTGTAGCACTGTGAGAATTTCATTAAAATGTAAAGCGCTTTATAAATAAAATGTATTATTATTATTATTATTATTATTATTATTATTATTATTATTATTATTATTTGATTTTTATATACATTTTAAATTTTACACACATTCAAATTATTCTGAATTAGCAGGCTTACATGGTCCAGTAAAATAAAAAATAAAAAAGTTATAACCAACATATGGCTATGAAGTCAAAACAATAGCTCTAAACGAGCCCCTCTCATTTACAATATACACACTCATACACACACTCAGACACGAAGCATGATTAGTACACTATACCATATGTTTCTGTTTAATTGCTAGCATTTGATCTAGCTCGCGCACACTCAGGGTGTTGGGCTTTTCATGTCATTAAAAAAAAGAAAGTGTGAC
>NC_090188.1:19310660-19323036 GCF_024679245.1 Pseudorasbora parva
TGATTGAATTAAGTGCTGGGCCAATCATTTAACAATTCCCTGAGGAGCGCTGTGTGAGAAGACTCTTTCTTAAGCCTGTGCTGTAGCGAACCTTGGATAATCACGCACTCCCTACCGCACCAATGCTACCTAAGTTCCCAGTCACATTTGCTGAAAGGATGAATTTGGGTGCTCATGTGACAACAATACACTAAACACAAGAAAAAAAGGACTATAGAGCTATTAAAGGTATATTATCACTTTAATTTCCTTGCTTCATCTTAGTGAGAGTGTGCTTCTCGTGACGGTTGAGCCCTGCATCTAAAGCCATGTCAAATTGAATTTAAAGTTTCGACCCATCTGAGAAGAGCAATGTTAAGGACACTACATTACACAAAAACATATGAGTGAACACTCACAGGCTGCATCCGAAGACAGCAATGTTTCAAACATGAGGCTTCATTTCGAACTCTGAGTGTCACTTCACACCTGAAACTAGTAATGGAGTTGCTATGCAAATCTACAAGTAATTAAACAAGCCAAGTAAATGAAAGTACAATTAAAATGTGAGAGGTCCTTACTCTGTCATAGTTAGAAATGACTAGACATCAGCACATCCGTGACCTTGAGTTGAATGCTAGAGACTGATAATAAAGAGGCAAAAATAACTTGGGGGAGATCATTCATTTTCTCACATTAGCTTTTTGATGAAGCTCTTGATGAAGCTTGAATGTTCTTTTCTTGTCTTGTCTGGCACCACGTGTAATGTAGCATTTTTGGGAATTAATGCAACTCACTAAGTAAGATCCAGGGCCTATTGTAGTTCAAATGTTATTCTTCTTCGTCACGTCTTTTTCGGCCATTGTGGTTGACTGTAATAAGAAGCACTTTGATGAAAGATGTTAATACATTTCTTCATTATGGAGCAGCGATTTCACATGGCTGCATTTGAAGTTCAGTAAGTTAAAAAATACTTTATATTTTACATTTTTTTACGTAATCTGACAATGTTCAAAGTTCAAAGTTTTTGACCTTTGGTACAAATAAGTTAACATGGTCAACATCATAATAGATTTGATTATTATATTTGATTATTAAAAAGAATACACAGAATATTTCTTAAAGACCCATGGTGAAAATCAAGTTTTTAATGTTGTTTATGTATTTAAGTGGTGTTTTTTAATTTTATTTTTAATTAGACAAACCATGTGCAAATGCATAAGTCAACAACATTTCAAAGTATTTTCTCCTTAAAACTCCAGTGAAGACTCAAAATATCATTAACTATGCTCAGAAACAGGGGAGTATCGAGAGAAGCCAGATTATCCCAGGATATTTTCTGTTATGAAAAATCTGGTACTTTTAGCAATATAGAAGGTGGATTATGTATATGATGTATATTTTACAATATTATGATAAACCATATGCCTTTCTCCACTTAAATTTTATGTTCAAAGCTGATTTTTAGAAGGCAGACTGAGATGGCAAATGGGAATATGGTTTGTGTAACATAAGTAACATATGAGCTGTTTGATAAAGTAGTCAAGAAAAATGCTAATCATAATCATTACTGTTATGTGTCTGTTAGGTGAAGTGAATAACACTGATTATCTCTTGATCACGGCACCTGCTAATGGATGTGAAATATTAAACAGCAAGTGAACATTTTGTCCTCAAATCTGATGTGTTAGAAGCAGGAAAAATGGGCAAACGTAATGATTCGAGAGAGTTTGACAAGGTATCAGAATACATAGTGCACTTTGAACAGTCAGGGTGCCCATGCTGACCCCTGTCCACCGCCGAAGGGACCAACAGTGGGCATGTGAGCATCAGAACTGAACCACGGAGCAATGGAAGAAGGTGGCCTGGTCTGATGAATCACATTTTACTTTACATCACGAGGATGGCGGGATGCGTGTGCTTCGCTTACCTGGGGAACACATGGCACCGGGATGCACTATGGAAAGAAGGCGAGATGGTGGAGGCAGTGTAATGCTTTAGACAATGTTCTGCAGGGAAACCTTGGGTCCTGCCATTCATGTGGACGTTAATTTGACATTTACCACCTACCTAAGCATTGTTACCCCTCAGCAGGATCTTGAGCATCAGCACAAAGCAAAAAATTCAGGAATGGTTTGAGGAGTACAACGAATTTAAGGTGTTGACTTGGTCTGCAAATTCCCCAGATCTCAATCCAATCAGGCATTTGTGTGATGTGCTGAACAAACAAGTCCGATCAATGGAGGCCCCACCTCACAGCTTGCAGGACTTAAAGGATCTGCTGCTAACATCTTTGTGCCAGATACCACAGCACACCTTTAGGGGTCTAGTGGAGTCCATGCCTCGATGGGTCAGGGCTGTTTTGACAGCAAAAGGGGGACCAGCACAATAATAGGGTCATAATGTTATGCCTGATCGGTGTATATACAAATATACAAGTATATAATGTTAAGAGGTAATTTGCACATTAAATTAATCTTAGGAAGAATATTCCACAGTACTAAATAATAGCTTTTCCTGGATCTGTGTCGATCTATTAAAGTGTCTACAAGCAACACATTGCCAGGTGAAACAACAGTCTATTTTTGTTCACTTAGATTATGTGCCATTGCATCCACAAGTTTGATTTGATCTCCAGAAAAAACAGTGCAGAGGTCTGGTTTTAATAATAACAAACCCTCCCAACATGATGGCATCTTATGCTGCTTTCATGTGTGGACATGGAAGCCAAGTTTGGACGGGACGTTCAAGACCGCTTCACATGTTTTCCTATAAAGTTACACCCCAGCCCTTGGTCTTGGTATAATGCACCCCGTCTAGACTATTAAGGCGAAGCGCCCCATTCCAGAGCTTTCTTCCCCACAGACATCCAGGAAAGCTCTCTAAATAAGCACATTTCTTGTCAGTTTTGACACTGATGTCTCGTTTTCTGAGGGTGAGTGAGGAAAAGGAGGAGAAGCCAGTGAATTCAGCATTCGCCTCGGGCCTCTGTGAACACATCTTTCAATGGTCACCTTGTGTTATTAGCAGTGTATAGGTGTTTGGTAAAAGAGCTTGTGGGCATATTTAACAGCAGAGTGTTCCCATAACCACGCACGGCCGTGTTTTAAAATCACACAGCAATTATACAAGCCTGTGAAACATTTGTAAAGGTTTGTGCCTGGGTAATTCTGTAGCGTTCACATTCAAGGGACATCAGAGGACTGAGTGAATTAAAAAAAGAGCTATCAAATCTCAGCATCATTAATAATAAAGTGACTTCTGAATGTCCCAAGAACAATGGCATTGTGTGTGGAAGTGAAGACAAATTCTTTCCTTTTTCTCTCTATGACGCTCCTCTATCTATTAATAATATTCACATCTCTTTTTTTTCCTGCTAATGTGATTTTTAAGTAGGGACTGAAACTAAGCAATGTAATCTTGAAAATTATTAAAAAGACTTTTACAACCAAGGTCTCTAGATCTCGCTCTGATCAACTGCACAAAAACTGTTGTTATAACGAGAGCGATAAAAATCAAGGGCGAGTTCTTTATGCACTGAAGTTTTGGAGTTATCTTTTTACAAATACGAAAAGAAATCTACTTTAACTTCTTGTTGAAATGGATATTGTATTGCTCAAAGGCTGATGAATGCAGATTGAACTTTTCAATTGTTAATCACAAGATATAAAGTGAACAGTTCCTGTTTTAATCTTAATGAATTAAGCATAAAAGAACAATCTCGCCTGATAACATTTAAAGGCATAATTCTATCTCTATATAAGATATAAGGCCTTTACAAATATCCCATACAGTTTGTTCTGCTATGGTTCTGGGAGGTCTTAAAATGTCCACTTCAATAATCATCGATGTATCCTCACAGTCACCGTGCAGAAATCCGTATCCAAAAACACAGAGCCGAAGGGAGACAGTGTGATTCAAAGCCTTTGGTCTTTGTCAGCGTCTGGTTTTTCCCAGGATTGGCTAATGATAGTGGCTCCAGTGAGTCATCTTTGGGAATGATGATCAAAGCAAAATTAAGTCTGACTTTTATGCAAAATGTAATATGTAAGCCTCCAGCAATGTCTTCGCTATTGATTTTTTTCTTTCCCTCTCTCCATTTTTATCCAAGTACAATACACAGTGTGAAATTCGAAGAAAAGGGTTCTCTCCACAAAGACGATTGGGGTAACCGGAGTTCTGCCTGTTTGCATTTAGAGTCAATTTCAAATATAAATGGTCACGTTCTAGAATAAAGTGTGCCATTCTGTATTTAGATTTGACATACAGTAGAAAAGACGGTAAAATGTGTCATGAAACCATGCAATGTACAAGTAATAATGGCACATTTGTAAATATCCTCATAATGGGTAGGTGGGTATATATATATATATGATATATATATAATATTATAATAAGCCACTCTAAGGTGACTGAAACCCTAAGACACCAGGTTGTCCAGATGAAGGCCAAAGGGATGACCCTTTCAGCTATTGCAAAATAAGTTGGTCATTCCAAATCTGTCATTTCTGGAATATTGAATCTTTACAAAGACGAAAGTACCCAAAAAGGTACGCAAGACAATGCACGAGAGGACAGGACAATGCGGAGACTTTCAATGTGGAATCGGTTCATCACTGCAGCTGGAATTACTCGCCAGTTC
The DNA here is from genome assembly GCF_024679245.1 of Pseudorasbora parva. Classification (NCBI taxonomy): domain Eukaryota; kingdom Metazoa; phylum Chordata; class Actinopteri; order Cypriniformes; family Gobionidae; genus Pseudorasbora; species Pseudorasbora parva. The sequence goes on from NC_090188.1 coordinate 19,315,282, forward strand.
AGAGCTGAACACAGTAAGGATCTGTTTTGCCATACAGTGTCTTGTCATTTAAGAGTTTTCAGACTGAATGCTCACTCTGCAGTGACCAAGCCTCTCATCAGCAGAAAGAATCAAAAGGCTAGACTAACCTTTGCTGAGGAACATGTTGTGTGAACAGAGGAGAACTGTCAAAGTTCATTTTAGTGATGAATGCCAGTTTAAATTATTTGTGTCTGATGGTAAACATTATGTTCGGCATCAAACTGGGGAAAGATTTAACCCAAAGTGCCCAAAGAAGATGGAGGAGGAAGTGGCATGGTTTTGGGGATGTTTTTGCAGCAGGAGTTGGACCTATTATACAGCTACATGGCATATCAGAACCTCTTTCGGCAACATGTGGTTCCTTCACTGTGAGCATCTCCCAATCAGCCCGCAAGTTTTATGCAAGACAATGCCCCCTATCACACTGCAAAACGGGTAAAGCAGTTCCTTGAAAGTGAGAACATTAACATGAAATGGCCAGCCCATATATATATATATCTTGGTCCACTCTTCTTCCAGTCTCTTCCACAGTTATATATATATATATACACACACACACACACACACACACACACTGCTCAGCCATAACATTATGATGCTCTGACCACATTCCTTTTGTGTTGGTCCCCCGTTTACTGCCAAAATAGCCCTGACCCATCGAGGGATGCACTCCACTAGATCCCTGAAGGTGTGATGTGGTATCTGGCACTAAGATGTTAGCATCAGATCCTTTAAGTCCTGTAAGTTGTGATGTGGGGCCTTCATGGATTGGACTTGTTAGTTCAGCACATTCCACAGATGCTCAATTAGATTGAGATCTGGGAAATTTGGAGGCCAACACCTCATTGTTGTGCTCATCAAACCATTCCTGAACCATTTTTGCTTTGTGGCAGGGTACATTATCCTGCTGAGAGAGGCCACAGATACCAGGGAATTCTCTTTCCATGAAAGGAGAGCTACCCTCCTGCAGATTTGAACTCCAACCTGAAACAAACACACCTGAACCAGCTAATCATGGTGTTCAGGGTGCTATAATTACAGACAGATGTTGGAGCAGTGTTTGAACTGAAATCTGGAGGATATCTTTGAACTGAGATCTGGAGGTAGCTCTCCAGGAGCAGGGTTGGACACCCCTGAACATGGTCTGCAACAATGCTTAGGTAGGTGGGTATGTGCCAAAGTAACATCTACATGGATGGCAGGACCCAAGGTTTCCTAGCAGAACATTGCCAATAGCATCACACTGCATCCTGACTTCTGTCCACAGTGCATCCTGGTGCCATGTATTCCCCAGGAAAGCAAACCACACATGCCCGGCCGTCCACATGATGTAAAAGAAAACGTGATTTATCAAACCAGGCCACCTTGTTTCATTGCTCCGTGGTCCAGTTCTGATGCTCTTGTGCCCACTGTTGGCGCTTTCGGCGGTGGACAGAGGTCAGTATGGGCATCACTAACTGGTGCTGTGATGAAGATATACATTTATATATATATATAAGCAATTTTTTATCATTTCTGAAGACTGGAGTGTTCAGTTCATCAATGTAACTACAGAATGATGAGTCCAATTTTCACGAAAACCACTTTCACTTGTATTTGATTAGTGTTGTTTACATATTGTTTTGTTTTCCCTATACTACAAAAGCACTGAATAAGTCTAGCTCATACTTATAAATAAAACACAGAAATGCAGAAACCAACTAAATCATACAGTGTATAAAAATTGCCTTTCTTGACAGGAAATAACGCTCCAGGAACCATGTAATTCAATAGACAACTCAAATGCAACTCTATGAGTGGCTCAGAGCTGTTTATTTGCAATAAAAACAGCCACTGTAATAACCTCAAATAAGTCAGAGTAACAGTAAAAGCTCATCTTATATGCCGTGTTTTCATAGGCTCCGTGATCTAGGGGCTAACACTTTATCTTGAGGACCTGTGCAAAGAGCACTGTACTGCTGATCCAAACAGGCACACCTGGAGCCCAAACAAAACCCAAACACCTGCCCACTCAACCTGTACACGCAGCCTTCTTTTCTCAGTGTGCCAAAATCTCCCCCACCGTGAATGCAGCAGGCAAATGGAAATCCTCTTCAGTTTACTCTCTGTAATACCTTTATGGTTAAAACTCCAACTTGAAATGAAATATTGGATGGTATTGATTGGTTTTTGCTCGTGGCGAATGATGATAAACTGATATGGTTATATATTAAAACCATGAATGGTTTCTTCAGGAAGGAAATAGAGGCAACAGTGTTACCACAAAAAAACTAAAAAAAAAAAACTAAAAAAAAAAAAACTGGTATGAGAAAATATTTAACAATCTAAAAAGTAAAACGAAATTAATATGATAAAATATGACTCTAAATTGTGCGTAAACCACTCATTTTTCTTAAATAGCACTGACCAGTGGTGACATGGGTAACGTTTCAGAGGGAGGCAGAATCTCTCTTCCTTGAGCTCATAGAATTTTCAATCCTAAAGCAGCCGAGTGTAAGGGAAAACAACAAAACACAGGGTAAAATACCTACTTTTAGCACAATGATTGGCTTATTTTGTATAATATAATACTCACATCGAATGCAAATTCACACTAATGGGTCAAACGGGTTGAAAGAGAACAACCACAAAGTACACTCAACCAAAAAACATCACTTACAGCAATATCCAAATCAAAATGAACCTGAAATAATAATATATGAGCATTTAATGACAAAACTACTAATACTACTACTACTACAACTACACTCTAAATATTTGTTTGTATTAACTTTAAAAAAGTAAGTAACTTGGTTTACCAAAATGTTGAGTTTATTGAAATAAAAAAAAATTGAGTTGATACAATGAAGGAATTGTTTTTTTTTAAATAGAAACTCAAAATATTACTGTATCTGAACCATAAAAAATGTAAAATCATGAAAATAGCACAATTTGGCATGTTTCACTGCGTCACCACAAATAAAACACACACATTACCCAATATGCTTACAAAATCTTTTAATAATATTTGAATAAAGGTTGTCGAATCTCAAAAATGTTAATTGTATTAACTCAAAATTAAGGCAAACATGTAACTTATTTTAACTAATTTTTACAGTTTACTACTAATAATAATTCAATATATTATACATTTATTATAAAAAAATAAAAAATAAAAATTATTTAATAACATTTTTTTAATGTGTTGAAATTTATTATTTTAAATAAAATGTTGGTTTTATTTACAGTAAAAATAATACAAAATGCTTGATGCAAAATCAAAGTAAGTTAATATAAACATACAAAAACATTATATGTTTTCTTGGATAGTCTGATGGAAAATTTTGTTCCACAAAATGTAACAGGAACATGAATTTACAATAGAAAAAAAACAGGATACAAATTCAGAAAGGGGATTGGCCTCACCATTTCAGAAGTCCACCACACGCCACTGATTAAAATCACATTTGGGTATAGAGTAATGGTTTTGGGGGTTTGCACTTGAAGTATTCCTGCACTTCTCTGAGAGACTGCAAATCACTGCCTGCATCCATACACATCCTGAATAAAAACCCTTTTATATTCTCAAAAGCACTTCCATTTTCTAAGAGCTCCATTCTGTTGGCTCTGTGCATGGATGATGGTGACAAACCTTTAATTTCCCTTGACAAGCTGTCGACAGCCTCCTTATGGAGGACAGGTGACTTTTCAGAAGGTTATTCATGTAATTGTTTATTTATCATCGTCTTTCTGCTGAGAAATCCCTCGCTCTCTCTCTTCTCTGTTTCTCTTTTTCTATGTTCCTGCTTACATATAGGAAGGTCTCTTTAACTAACATTGGCTTTTAAAGAAGTCCTTCGCTTTGAAAAAAAACCCTGAAAGAACCCACCTAAGGCAGCCAATAAGAAGAAAACAGTGCATTCGTGCTGTTGAAAGGCCTGATTAGAGGACACAGGGACACATCTCTCTCAGGTTTCAAACTGACCTCTCATCTGCCTACAAACAACATTCGAGAGTAACGGTCATTATTACCAGTTGGTGAATATAGAGTAGATGCAAGAGACATTTCTACAATCTGTTTGTGTGTGTGTGTGCGTGTGATACAGTAAATCATGTTTGTCAGAAATGATGCTGACAGCGCTTGATGCAGCGTAGAAGCCATTTTGTGGCTTGCCATCCTGTAGCCACATGCATAATGCGTGTTTAATGTGATTTACCCAGGTTTATCTGGCACTGGGCTGGGCCTGATTGCCGCTCGCGTTCCTGCATACTCTTAAGGATGTCTCTTTAGAACTGTCCAGACACATAAAGTCCCGTTTCATAAGCCCCTCTTTGCATCTCCACCAACCGCCTTAAGTACTTTGAAGAGTCTTAGAGTGCACTTCACAAATTTCCACACAGGGAGCATATCAACTGTCAAAAAATCAAGCTTTCCCATTCTTTAACATCTTTTTTCCCCGCTTCCTCCCAAAGCCTTTCCAACTTCGCATCAGGTTTGGCTAATACTTTTTTAAAGCATGTTTCCACAAACTTTGACGAATCAGCACTCCGCTAAACTCAAAGTTTGAAGGCAAAGACTTGTCCAGGTTTTTTTTTTTTAGGCTATGAGAAGAGATACATGATGTAGTAATCACAGATCTGCGCTTGAATTCAAACCACCACGACCTCTTCATTTTTAAAAATACCGTACGTATCAGCAAAACAGCAAAACTCGGCCCCGTGCGCACACCATTGTGCATGTCTGTGATCATCTAAAGAAGTTTCGCTGCTGAGCTTTTCGTTTATGCAGAAGTTTCCAACTCTTCAGGGTGCCACGGGTCTCGTCTCTCCCCCCACCCCATTCTCCATCCCCTAGTTTTTAATTCTCCTTTTCTTTTTCTTCAACTCCTTTCCCTTTGCTCACACACGGAAGAGCATCATCTTCGCACATATAGCACTGGGTATGATGAGGGATTCAAGTAATACAGGCATCTGCTCAGGGCTTTTGTGTTCAAAAGATTCAATTAAAAAATAATTACCAAAAGATTAGTAGTAGTCGAACATGACTGTACTGTTTGAATTGATGTTTCTTTTCATGTGGTTTAATAATAGAATGCTTTCTTAATTAAGAAAAAAGGACCGCTGCAGTGCACCCTGACTGAATAAAAGTTTGTTTGATGTGTTGTAAAATTAAATATTTTTTTGATCTAACAAATTAATTTCCCCCCACCCTTTTCCCTTTTTTCACTAGCAGGAGATAAAGACAATTTAATTTAGATACCAATAGCTAGAACAAACCATTCCCTGAGCTTTCGGTCAACGAACGGGCTATAAAACCAAGCCCAGAACAATTAATTGCTATGGTGTTCATCTACAGCGCGGGGTTAGCGACGAACGGACGTGATAGAGCATATACGATGGGTAATGATATCGGGAGAGAGAATCCGGTGGAATTTTCTCCTTAAATTACCTTCTCAGTGGTGTCCCACACCGTGCGGCTAATGCACAGCTTACAAATCCCACGCGTGTATGCAAACACAGCGGGAATCTCCCGCGCTGCCGTAATTATCCCGCCATTTTAATCTCTGATGGCCTTATGTGAGATTACACACGCTGGAGCATGTATCAATGCTCTGACTCGGGCTCTGCTACACCTCACGGAGCCGAACGGAGCATATTCATGAAGCCGGGCCACAACGATGTCTGATCCGTGCTCTTTCGAGTTTGATCTTTTTCAATCAATCGTCTTTATAAAGCAAACTTTCAAAGTGGGATTGGTTCAAATGGTTAGCAGTTCACTGACTCAAAAACTAAAAAACAAATATTTTTTCATCTTTGTCTGATTATAAACAAGAACTGATGAGAGAGCTGATACTATAATTTATAGCAAACCAATAAATAAAAGGGAAGAAAAGTACAGTCAAATTTACTTCAATAAAATATTATGTAATTAGAAATGATCACTGCAGCACATCATTTCAATGGTCCACTTTAGGCATTCTACTAACTATAACTATATCTACTATATATTCTACTAACTATACTATATAAACTATATAACTTATTGTACTAACCCAAACCCTAATGGTGATGATACACGGGGCAACTTTTGGAGCAATGTTGCCATCAATGGGCAACCAGGTGAGACACAGGGCCCATGACCGATCTAAAGTATCCAAATTAAAATTTGTTGCCATTTTCAACGGAAGAATGCCCAAGAAACATCACTCTGGAACAACTGTTAAAAAAGTTGGCCTGTGTATTATCACCTTAACTCCAAACCCTAACCCAACAGTCTACTACAGTCAAGTATTACTCTAATAAGAGTAGCAAAGTTACTTGTAGTTAGTAGAATGTCTAAAATTGGCTATACAAATGAATTTACAATTAACTTTTCAGCAAGTATGTGTTAAATTGAATCAAAAGGAACAGTACAGAATGTACTGTATAATGAAACCGAAGATTTCTATTCCACCAGATAATCCTGAATAAATCATAGTTTCTACAAACATAATATCTTTTCAACATTGATAATAAGAGGAAATGTTTCCTGAGCAGCAGATCAGCATAATTTCTGAAGGATAATGTGACACTGCAGTCTAGAGTAATGATGCTGAAAATTCAGATTCACCATCATAGTAAACAAATACATTTTAAATAGAAAACTATGTTTTAAAAACTTTTCACGTTTTATGATTGAATACATGTATCCTTGGTGAGCATAAGAGACTTCTTTCAAAAACATTAAAAGATTTTACTGACCCCAAACTTTTGAACAATAGTGTATTTTTTTTTTTTTACTTTAACACAAACTCAACAAAGCTGTTTTTAATTAAAAGCATTGTATACAAACATAGATTTTTTTGAATATTTAAATACATTTTAAATAATTTACCTATTGTTAATATCATTACAAATTAAATAAAATATAATTATTACCAAATACTAATATTGAGTATGCAAAAGATTCAATGAATCAATTCTGAACCAAATTAATTAAACAAGTATTTGAAAGTTTGAAGCACAAATTAACAAATTAGACTTCCCTTCACTACTAGACTCTCTGTTAGTCTGCATTAGTTCGTGCTTCAGAGCACACAAACACACACACACCTCTCTCTCTCACTTTACTCAGTGCCCTTCTTTTTGTCTCCTGTATTGATTCCCCCCCCCTCTGCTCTCCTCACCTCTAATCCACACTGGAGCTGGGGCTGTCAGAATCCCCGCTAACTGTCACACTGCTGACCACTTCATCTGCACCCCCACAGACGCACAGGCCCAGCTCCATTTGACCGGACACTGACCTCAGCCAAGTTCAGCTGGGAACCTTCATGGAGAGAATAGAGAACGAAACACACACAGTGAGAGAGAGAGAGAGAGAGAGAGGAGAGAGAGAGAGAGAGAGAGAGAGAGAGAGAGAGAGAGAGAGAGAGAGAGAGAGAGAGAGAGAGAGAGAGAGAGAGACATAAAACAGGCCTGTGACAAATCAAATAGCCTCTGAGCTCTAGGCCCTGTGCTTGCTTTGCTGCCTCATACCTTATTTGTTCTGAATATCGCAGAATAATAAATGATTTCTGTCACACTTTTCAAACACCCGTGCAACTTGCACGCCGTGTGTATGTTGGATAATGTACACAGAGGGGCCTATCTGGAAGGAGAAGGAGTTTAGCAGAAAAGAGAGAGAGAGAAGAGATGCTGAACATGGGATATATTTGATTGTCATAAAAAGGGTTCAAATTATAGGAAGGAAATCATGTTTGCATAAAAAGGCCCGCT
>NC_090188.1:19323276-19445776 GCF_024679245.1 Pseudorasbora parva
TATTAATCGCCACTGGAGGTCCGCAGTTCTCTTATCGATAGGACGTTTATATAAAGTCCTCCAGCTACCAGTAGGGGGAACATCAAATCCTTCCATCCCTTGCCATTTAGAGTCTGAGACGCTTTTTAATGATTCAAAATGCCTCACTTTTACACAGGTCTGATACATTGCTCTTTTTCCAATATCAGCAAACAAACTAAGTTCTGGAGTTTTAAAACTCAGCAACTTTCCTTTATCCTCTGGCCATATCTCCACAGCTGCCTTTACACTCAGACTTGGAAACTCAACCATCTCATTATTACATTTCTTCTTTGTTTCCTCTTCCAAAAAATCTGCAAATGTTGATGGTATTACAGATAAAAATTCAGTCCTTAATCTTTCTGCGACTCGGAGTGATTTAATACCAAGCTTTGCCGCAATGTCTCTTGAAGGCAACCATTCTCTCTTACTCCAAAGATGAGAGACTTTTATAAACTTAGCTTTCACCATAGCAGTCAGCATGGAATGAGAGTTCAAGATGTCCATAGGTAATGTGGGATTATACAGGAGAGGTTCTTCTTTAATCCATGATCCACTTGCAACTCCTTCTTCACGAACAGTTCTCAGAACATTCCAGGATTTCAGGACAGTTTTATAAAACGGAGTTAACTCGGCTAATATCTCATCATTTAATTTCATTAAAAACAAGTGTCGATCTAGTCCCAGTCGTCCTCCTCTCCTCAAAAGACCACAAGCCACATCAGCCCAACAGACATCTTCCCCATACAACAGCCTCTGGGCAGCTTGTAGTCTAAAAACAGCAATCCTACTGTCTACATCAATTAAACCTTGCCCCCCCTCATGAAGAGGCAGGTAAAGTACTGCAGGTTTCAGCCAATGCTGACCTGTCCAAAAGAACTCAACAATACATCTCTGAATGTCCTTAGTGACAGCAGCAGGGGGGTCCAATACAGTCAATTTATGCCACAAAGTTGAAGCAACAAGATTATTGGCTATTAAGACCCTTCCCCTATAGGAGAGCTGAGGTATTAGCCATTTCCAATTTGATAACCGGAGACACACTTTTTCCAATAATCCTTCCCAATTCTTTTTTTTATATGTTTCAGAGCCTAAAAACACTCCTAAAAACTTAAAACCATCTTTGCGCCATATAATATTATTAGGCAGCTGTGGGACATTTAGCCTCTCTGAACCACACCATAAGGCCTCACTTTTTGTCCAATTTATTTGTGCTGATGATGCTCTCCCATAACATTTAAGATTTTCTAAAACCACTTTAATATCATTATTGTCCCTAATTATGACCGTTACATCATCAGCATAAGCTGATAATTTCACATAATTTGAAATATTTGACCCTTCAATGTGTAAACCTGTCAACTGTTCTCTTAATTTGCACAGTAGGGGTTCAATCGCAAGACTATAGAGCTGCCCTGAAAGAGGGCATCCCTGTCTTATTCCCCTCTGTATTTTAATAGGAACACTTAACCCTCCAGCTACTTTGACCATACATTCAGCTTCATTGTATAATAAATTAACCCACGAAATAAACCGATCTCCGAAACCAAAAGTCTTAAGTAACTCAAACAAATAGGCATGGTCGACTCTGTCGAACGCTTTTTCTTGGTCAAGTGATATTAAACCCAAATCAACATCATTATACATTGCATAATCTATTACATCTCGCATTAAAAATAAATTATCTCTAATACATCGCCCCTTTACACAATAAGATTGTTCTTTCATGATTAAAACACTCATATAATTATTTAATCTGCTGGCAATACATTTTGAAAAAATTTTATAATCCATACACATTAATGCAACAGGTCGCCAATTCTTCAAACAATATAAATCACCTTTTTTTGGTAACAAAGACAACACTGCTCTATTACAACTCTTAGGTAAAGACCCAGTCTGTATTGAAAATAAAAGCACCTCAAAATAGTCTTTTCCGATCACATGCCAGAACTGTTTATAGAATTCAGCTGTTAGACCGTCTAGACCAGGAGCCTTCTCTGATGAAAGATCTTTGACAGATTTAGTCACATCTTTGAATGTGATTGGTAAATCAATATCCTCTCGTTGCTCGGGCATCAAACTCTTAAGACATGAAAATAAATCTTCTTTACATTTAGAATCTGTGACATTAGCTGTATATAAATCAGAATAAAAATCAACAGCGATTTTTCTCATTTCACAGGGATCATAAGTAACAAGACCGTCATCATTTTTTAAACCCACCATCATCTTTCCTTGATTAGTCTTTCGCTCTAAATTAAAAAAGAATTTAGTGGGTCCGTCAATGTCTTTACTTTGAATAAAACGAGCCCTAACAAGGGCACCTTTCACTTTGTCATGCAATAAAGAGTTCAACAGAAGCTTTTTCTCTGAAAGGGCAGCTTCCAACCAGAGTCCATTCCTTGCCATCATTTTCTCCTCTATATCAGAGATCTCATTTTCCAAGTCCTGTATCCGAGTCTTCAATGTTGTGTTTGAATATGACGAGTATTGCTGACAGAAAACTCTAATTTGCACCTTTCCAATGTCCCACCATTGTTTTATATCAACATAATGTTCTTTTTGCATTTGCCATGACTCCCAAAACAATTTAAAATTTGCACAAAAGACAATATCTTGTAAGAGTTTATTATTAAAATACCAATACATACTCCTTTTTCTTTCCTTTAACAATACAAAATCCATGGTTACCATTTTATGATCTGAAATTATATTTGGAATAATATTAACATTACCCACTCTATTACTTGAATCACGTGTCACATAAAAACGATCTAACCTTGCAGCATAAACTTTGCCATCCGTAACTTTTACCCAGGTATATTGTTTAAGTGATGGGTTTTTCGCTCTCCAAATATCATCGAGATTCAAACTCTTAACTACTTCAGATAATGCAAGTGCTGATTTATGGTGAGGTTCCTCAGCATTTCTATCCATGTTAAAATTCAAAGTGCAATTCCAGTCTCCTGCCATTATAATTACGTCACTTGAATTAAGAGCTTTTAAAACACGACCCAATTTCTCAAACAAAAGAACTCTTTCTGTTCCACCATTAGGGGCATACATATTAACAAACAGAAATTTAAAATTTTGTATTTCGGCTCTTACTAGAAGTAATCTTCCAGGTTCTATCTCATGTCTAGATATAAGTTTTGCCTTCAAAGTTGGATTAAACAAGATCGCTACTCCTGCACTAAAATTTGAGCAATGACTTAAAGCATATTCCCCCTTCCACCACAAACCCCATTCAGACTCATTACTCGTATTACTATGGGTTTCTTGGAGAAATCCTACTGAAATATTCTTAATATGAAAATACTCTGATACTAAAGCCTGCTTTTTCTTATCCCTCAGACCATTCACATTTAAAGAGCCTATTCTAAGATACTCCATTAAATAGGAAGAGTAGAAAAAACAGTAGAAGAAAAAGGAAAAGAAACACAAAACTATATATGAAGCCATAATTTTTATTTAGCTTTTCCTCGATTCTTTCTTTCATTCAAATTCCTTTTACCCTGCCGCAACACTGTTATATACTTCTTCAGTCTGTACCGTTTCTGTTGCGATAACACTGTATGATTGTATGTTTTACGTGCCCACACCACAGAAGCAACAAACTTCTCTACGTCAGGGAAAAAATCTCCTATTTCTACCCTTTTTCCTTTAGTCTCGTCCAAAAACGCATTTATCTGTTCCACAGAGTACAAATCCTCATCAATTTTACCGAGATCCGACAAATCTGACAAACTCTCATCATCCTTCATATCATCCTGGCTCTGCGTCATAATATCAGAAGCCGCATCATCCTCCTCCATATTACTACTCTGCTCACCACTGCCACAAAGGCCTACATGACTAACTACATGTTGCTCTCTTACAACTTCAGTACCATTTACATTGCTACAGCTTGGCTTTTCTTTATCAACATAGTTTAAATCACTCACAGCATTCTCACTCACCTCTAATCCATTGGCCTCACTCGTCTGTACAACGGGGTCTCCGTCCAAACCTGACTTTTCCTCTCCTGGTGTCTGTTTCCCCGCCACATCCTCACGCACCAATTGTTCATCCGTTTCAACAATAATCCTAGGTTCCTCCGAAGTTGTTTTCTTTTGAGGGCATGATAGTCTTTTATGTCCATACTCCCCACATTCAAAACATCGCAGGCTTTCCGTACTAGCAAAAATCATGTACGAACTGTCGCCATCATTCACTCTAAACGACACATCCAGTACTTTATCAGAAGAACTCAGAAGCATAAACGCTTGTCTTCTAAAAGACATAACGTGCTTAAGCGCGGGGTTCTTCCCAGCTAACAGGGAACGTTCTCAGAACGTTGGCTAACGTTCTTTGAAAGTTCTCTAAACGTTATCAAAAAACGTTCTCGCAGTAACGTTATTAGAACGTTGTGCCAACGTTTTTTGCTATAGAGAAACGTTCTAAAAACGTTAGCTATAAAACGTTATTCTTACATTGTTAGTGGAACGTTTTAAAAACGTTACTACATTAAAAAAAGTATTAGTCATTACAAATTAGTCATCAACTTTTTCTTAAACTTCAGATATATCATTTGTATATCTAGAGATAACTTAATGACACTTAAATGCTATTTTCGTGTATATATTAATTTTTTAACAATCAGAAGTAAAATCTTGTAAACTAATTGTGTACTAAATATAAATGTAATATAAATGTAAAAGTCAATTATAAAAGTGGTTTTAGCTTTTTTTAAGAAAGAATAAGTTGTCAATAAACAAAAGCAAGTACAGTAAAGGAGAAAACAGGAATATTTTATTTGATCATACTCCACACCCTTATAAGAACGTTATTTAACGTTCTTAGAACCTAAAGAGAACGTTAATACAACGTTCCACAAACTGGACATTTCAACGTTCCTAGAACGTTCAAAAACGTTTTTAGAACTTAATGGGAACGTTAGGGAAACGTTCTTATAACCTAAAATTGTTAGCTGGGTTACATCCCAAAGAAACTGTTTTTATCTCACTTACCACTTTTCCGAATCTCGTAAGCGCTCTCACTATGACTTCGTTTTCAATGAATGGAGGGACGTTTGAAATGATTACTTTTGTTGCCGGAGCAAACAGCGGAGTAATATTAACAAACATTTCCTTAACCCACAACCCGTTCTCAATTACTTTATTGACCAAAGCTTCCGTTTTGAGAAAGACTACTACTCCTTTGTTCATTCTCGAAGCTGACAATATATTCTCATAGCCCATCTGCTCACCAACCGCTAACAAAACATCTTCCACAGTAGCACTCGCCTCTGGCACACACCTGAAACCATGGCGGAGAGATAATGACGTCCTTCCACCTGTGGACGCCATACCTAACGCCAGATACTCCGTGCAAAGCACGGCACAACTTTTATTACAACTCTATATTAATATTAGATAGTAAACACAAAAATAAAGAATAAGAAAAAACAGAAAGAAAGTTATAAAGAATCGCGTACGACAGAAAACACGCTCTCAGACACGCACCCTTCTCACTCCCAACACGCACTCAGAGAGAGAGAGAGAGAGAGAGAGAGAGAGAGAGAGAGAGAGAGAGAGAGAGAGAGAGAGAGAGAGAGAGAGAGAGACATAAAACAGGCCTGTGACAAATCAAATAGCCTCTGAGCTCAAGGCCCTGTGCTTGCTTTGCTGCCTCATAACCTTATTTGTTCTGAATATCGCAGAATAATAAATGATTTCTGTCACACTTTTCAAACACCCGTGCAACTTGCACGCCGTGTGTATGTTGGATAATGTACACAGAGGGGCCTATCTGGAAGGAGAAGGAGTTTAGCAGAGAGAGAGAAGAGAGGCTGAACATGGGATATATTTGATTGTCATAAAAAGGGTTCAAATTATAGAAGGAAATCATGTTTGCATAAAAAAGGCCGCTGCAAAAGGGAATGAGAATGAAAGCACTTCTTGTCTTCAGAGATTGCTGCTATGCAGTCAGTGTTTTTCTTTGTTTATACTACATTATTACATCACTGGCAGACCTCAAATACACAGCTCCTATTGGTTTATCTTCAGTAGCATGTAGACAAAACCATTATCAATGTGATTCAAAAAGCAGCCATTTAGAGACTTTAGAAATATTTTTGGTGACTTTATATGAATATAAATGTGAACTAAATTTGCATAATAATAATAATAATAATAATAATAATAATAATAATAATAATAATAATAATAATAATAATAATAATAATAATAATAATTATTATTATTATTATTATTATTATTATTATTATTATTATTATTATTATTTAAAACTGATGCTAACCAGAGTTTTATATTTTAGTATTATAGTATTTATTCATATTTGAATTTATTAGTAATTTTAATACTTTTTATAACATTACTATTTACATTTTATTTAATTTCAGCTTTATTTCAATTAACTGAACATACTTTACTTTAAAAACACTGATGCAGTTATTAACATGTCAATGATTTGCATTTAACTACAGAAACTGCATTTTGGTTTGTTGACCCGGTTCACAACAGAAGTTTAAGGTTCAAGGTGACCCGAGCTGTTCTTTGTAAGTGTGATTTTAACATATCCAAGAAGCTGCTTTGAATGTTAATTATGCCTGACAAACCTCAAAAAAATATAAAATAAAGAAACAAGTTTCTCCTTTTTTTGTGGAGGGGGGGATGGGGGTGATTAAATAAAATGTTCTTGGCGTTTTTTATCTTTGAATTATCCACCTTTGTCTACTTTGACTGTCCCTGAATATTCAAGAAATGAATGTTGGCAGAGAGAAGAAAAGATATTAATTAAGAGTAGATTCTGCATTGACTCAGACTTGTACATAAGACAAAAGGTTAAGTAAATGCCAGGGCTGCTATGTCACCTCAAACAATGAGTATTAGCTTTGGAATCATTAATGTCTGCTGAGAAAACACAGTCAAATTGGAGTCTTGATTGCCAGAAAATGTGAGGCCAGGGCTGTTTCATTTCAATCTATAGTTAAATTAGCCTCCGACAGCGGGTTGAAAACACACAATTAACTGAGCTAGGTGGGGCGTAGGGGAACAGCACCTCTAATGCACCGCTAGATTGAGATTGAGCCAGGCTTCCAAATAAGAAACATCTCATCGGCTTTACAAATCAAAGAAGGGGCTCCCAGGCTCCCAGTCATAGAACCCCGCTGGTATGAACTCATTGTCAGGGGCTGACTCTCTCAGGACAGTTGATGGAGATGAATTTTGGACAAAAAATTGGCATTTCTGTGCATTTTTACATGTACAACTCATCAAGTAACCAAACGGCATCATGCTATAAAAAAAAATTAGGCAGCGCTGTCATCGCAAAACTGATGAACATGACAGAGAGTGAGATGGAACAAATAAACAAATGAGCAGGATGAAAATATATAAATAAACGGTTGAGGTGCTCTGAAGATTTCCCTCTTTAAACTGATAGAAATTGCAGAGGCATTTGAGCAGTGCCGAGGTAGCGTTTCCAAGCATATGGCGTTTTAATTCCTGTTTGTCTCATCTGGGTAACTCCGGCCCGGCAAATCTCCGACTCCATCCAGGGAAATATCCGAAGAAGTAAATGCTTAAGAACAAAGGGCTTCAATTTCCTCTGTAATGGGGGTTTCATTCACCATATTTTCCACAGAATTATGAAACAGTTCGCTCGCTGATTTATTTGCAGTTATCATCTCTGCCCGTCTTTTCTCTCAGCGCTATATGGAAATTAACAGACATTTCAAAAGTGTCGTCTTTCCACAAAACTGCTCCATCAATAAAGCGCACAAATAACACAACATTTCGCTCGTGACACCAAACACAAGACCGTCCTGAACAAGCGGCATTTTTAATCATGATTCGCCTTTGTGGCTGTTGACAGCTAGTGAAGTATGACTAATAAGAGCGGTGTTGTTGCTTCCCCGCTGAGGTGGAATGGTCTCTTCAGACACAGAGCCCTGTAGATCATAATAAATTTCATTGCGGGATGGCTAATAATCTCACTGTTTCACTTTGGTGGCAATCACAGCTACTACAACGTGTCATGATTCACCAATTAAGAGGCCATATTTCTTCAGGCTGCCAGTGCAAATGGACAGCAAGTATTGGTGAAGTCAATAGACGCTAAGCTGAGCTCAGTTTCTCACTCGCTGTAGCATCTAGCTTCAGGTAAACATCCTGTTAGATTTTTTATTTTATTTATTTTACCTTTATTTAACCAGGTTAATCGGTTGAGAACAGGATCTCATTTGCAACCGCGACCTGGCCAAGATAAGGCGCAGAGTACAAGGCGACATAAAATTACACATAACATACCAACATTAAAATGCACAATCATAAATATAGAGGACGTTCAAATTTCAAATAAAAAGTTCTAGGCATTGAGCAAATATAAAAATATGCAAATAGATGCAATAACAGCCATTTCATTTAGTACGTGCAAAAATACATTCTACTGTTTTTGCAACGAGCATCAACATGTACAGTGGTCTGTTAGTAAATCTGATATTAAACCTTTAAAAGTAGTGATTGAAACAATGGATTCTAATTTAAGAGATTTTTGTAAAATGTTCCAATCATTTGCAGCAGAAAATTGAAAAGAAGAGCGGCCAAAAGAGGTGCGAGATTTTGTGGGGTCAAGAGAGATATATTTACTCGAGCGCAGGTTAAATACAGGCACTGTTATGGTTACTAAAGTACTTAGGTAAGATGGTGTTTTACCTAATATGGACTTGTAAATTAACTGATACCAGTGATTTAGGCGCCGGGTGTGTAACGAAGGCCATCCAACAAGTGAGTAAAGAGTAAAGTGTTGGGTGTTGTATGATTTAAGTATATATGTATAAATATATCATAAATACAGACACATACTGCTAACATACTCATCTGAAGACACAATGAGTTGTTCATGGAATATAAGCAGAACACTTATATAACCTATAAAGCTTGAGGTTTGTTTTTGTTTTTTAACTCACAGCTTTTAAACTGCCATTTAAAAAATAAAAAATAAAATGGCCCATTCAAACCAAAGACAATAATGATAAAAATAACGATATAGCTTAGCAAAAGAATAGCAAAGTTCACACCACAGCTATAACGATAACGGCACAGAGACTTATATAACTTCAATCACTTTCAGATCGATTTTATCTAGCAGATGAATGATAAAAATATTGACAGCCAATCAGAATCCATTCTGCTTTAAAGAGCTTGCATTTAAAGTGACAGACGAACACTCACTAACTGTGTTGGGAAAAGTTACTTTGAAAAGTAATTTATAAAATATTACAATATCCCCTAAAAAGTAACTAAATGCATTACCTGGTTACTTTTTAAGAAAAGTAATGTTTTATGTTACTTTTGCACTACTTTTCTCACCTGGGCTTGGTTTGTTTGATTTTTGGGCAAACAAAAAGACCCTTTCACATCAAAATTGAAATAATAAGGCTGAATGAAATGCCCATTTCCTTCAGTAAAGGGTGCCGCTCAAAAAAAAAAAAAAAAAGAATAGGACGCAGGAGACAAAAGTTTAACACTTTACTAATAAAATCAAAAATCAAAAGTAATTTTTGTCTAAGGTTTAACTGAAACATCGCAGGTCAGCAGGAAGTTGGTCAATAAAGTGAGGTCAATAAAGTAATATTAAATGCATACAAATAAAAATATTTAGTTAAAGCACTTCTTGTCTAAATTAAATATTTAAACATATTTAATTATCGAAGGGTTACATAATATTCTGATCTGGAATTTCACTGATATTATTCAGTTTAAGGAACACTGAATCTTTTTTATGCAAGTGAGGTGAGTAAATGTATGCTCACATTTAGTCTAGAACTACAATAACCATCATGTCCAAACACTCTCACACAACCACAACGCCTCTGTATTTATTCACAATTTCACTCAACATAAGGACAAGAGAGCTGTCAGTCAATAAATGGAAAAACAAGGTAACTTTTGTTACTTATTGGAAAAAAGTAACTCAGGTATTTTGTTGTCAATTGAAAAGTAATGTGTTACTTTACTAGCTTCTTGAAAAAAGTAATCGGATTACGTAACTCGAGTTACTTGTAATGCGCACTGCTCGCTAGAATATACAATATCAACACTGGTGTGGATGACAAAACAATTAAATGAACATCAGTGTGTGCTGAAAGAAGAAAAAAAAACTCACCGAAATGTGGTACGTCTCAAGTAATTTCCAATCAATGGTTCAGCTGTGGAAAGACATCAATAAAAACATTCAGCGTCATTCAGCGTCCATTTAGTTAACTTTAGAAAAGAGAAAAAATATACGCTGATATTGTAAACATATTTTGAAATATCTGTACTACATAAAAAAAAACAACCTTTGTTTTAGTTACCCTGTTACTGATACCTAAATTATTTCATATTGTTTGAATAAATTATTTATTTATATATTTTTTTCAAAAACAGGCCATTTTCTTAAATACACGTATTATGACATAATACTTAGGCATATATTTAGCACAAGTCATATAATGCAGCATTGTGGCATCCTCATCTGCTGCCAGATGCCACCACTCATGCTTGCGAACATGCTCCTCCACTAAAACACTGCAGCGCAAAATGACACAAACCCTCTGCTACAGTTTAAAGGCCTGCAGAGAAGAAAGCCAGAAAGCGACAAGGAGAGAGAGAGAGAGAGAGAGAGAGAGAGAGAGAGAGAGAGAGAGAGAGAGAGAGAGAGAGAGAGAGAAAGAGAGAGAGAGAGAGAGAGAGAGAGAGAGAGAGAGAGAGAGAGAGAGAGAGAGAGAGAGAGAGAGAGAGAGAGAGAGAAAGAGAGAGAGAGAGAGAGAGAGAGAGAGAGAGAGAGAGAGAGAGAGAGAGAGAGAGAGAGAGAGAGAGAGAGAGAGAGAGAGAGAGAGAGAGATGTTTGTCGGCAGTGCCCACACAACGACAGCATCGATGCTAACAAACAGACTGGAGCCTCACTTCCTGTAGCACATCCCTGAGCGAAATAACTGCGCTAGTTATCTTGAGGGAAAACTCACTACTGTTTAACAGACTAGGACAACAAACAAAAGTAAATCTATTGTTTATTCCGTCTGCGCTCGCATTACATCACGGCTTCAATTACAGTATTTTGGTTATTACTGCCAGTGCTGTCTCCCTCTAATGTGACAGCTGTTCCCCAGTTTTACTTTAAATGTTTGTAGGTTAAATACGGCGTTTTGGATAATGAGAACAATAGGAGAGAGGAAAGCCCCTGGGGCCCTGTACACTGCAGGGCAGTCTGAGGGTCTGGCCTGGAAAATCAAGCTGAGATACAAAAGCATGGGAATCAAAATAAATAAATAATATAGAGAAATTGGACAGAGAAGCGTCGACCCCTGGTCCCCTAGGAACATGTGTGCCTCTGATCTGCCTAGTATTTCAAGAAAAAGCAAGGTCTTGAACCCCAATCCTTAGACACATAACAAAGCACACTTTGCAGCTGCCATGCACAACTATGAGCTCGGAGGCCTGAGAGAGTCCCAAGACAATGCCCTCTCTATCAGCCCCAGGACAAATATCTAGACAGCAATATTTTCTGCTTCAACGACTGCACTGCATGTAACTGTGAGTGCGAGAAGGGAGCGAGAAAGTGAGAAAGAGTGTGCCAAATGATTCCTTTCATAACTCATACACACCTAAACAAACATCAAAGGTACATGGGCACAAATCAACAAGCATTCCTGTAGAGATGGACATCACATTTAGCCCGTCATGTGGCTATATGGGTAACTATATTGAGTAATATTACAACAGACACTTTAATTTTTGACACATTCCAGTGTACAGTGTACTACAAAACAGTATACTTTGTTGTTAGTGACTTGACATGGTCACTAAAAATAACATGCAAAGTAGCTAAACACATTTTTAAAACAAAAAGTCTCTACCCACTATATAATATGGGGTTTTAGATTTCTTGACCTTCTCAACTATGAAACTATTAAATTATATTGTATTAATTTGATATTTATCACAACAGTTATAAAACAGATCATGTTCCTTGTTCTTCAATCTGATTGGCTGAGAGCCTTTTACAGCCATGCAATATTCTGATAATATCACACATAAACAGTTTCACAATTTATGTCACTCCACTTGTTTCAGCTGGAACTATACTGAAGTAATTTCTCACAGTGAGCGTCAATGGCGGAGGAGCAAACCCACTATAAGTTTACAAATACTGCTGATGTATTTATACTGTTACTGTACATGGAATGTACAGTTAGGCAAGAATGTAGTTGTTTAGACCTCAAATATGCAATTTATTTATATAAACATAGCTCTTATTTGAAAATTGGTTTAGACGTTTTTTCGAGATGTGAGCTCCAGGCCGTCAGCAGACATTTCGCTCTCATGTACCCGCAAGAACAGCTTTATCTCTGCCAGTCCTCTGGGAATGTGCCGCTTATGTAGATAGTGGTTAAGCATGAGATATAATTCTTTTTTGGTATATCAAATGGGCAATCGTTGGTCTTATTAATCTATTACTTGTTCCAGAGCAAATCGATTTCCTAATGGCAAAGTTAAGTTTCACGACTTAATATTTTTTATTTTACTTAAATCCTGTACTAACTAGAGTGCTGCTTTAGTCATTTTGACTGAATTGTTTGACTTTTATAATGACTATTACTGTTCAATAAATACTGTTTGATTTCATGTAAATAAAATACCATATTTGGTATTGAGAAAGGGCCTGTTAGTGATTGTGATTTTGACATTATGCCATTCGCTGACAGCAAAGTCTTTATTAGTGAGTCAGTAGCAAATACTTTTATATTGAAAAGGGACTGAAACAAGGTTGTAAACAACAAGGACACTATTTTTTACTGTAAAAACACATTATAAGACACAAATAACCAATACATTAACTAGTGTTGTCATGGAAATCATCTGAACTATTAAAAGAATACTAAGACAAAGAAATTCTCATTGGACATTCAAACTGATTTTTTTTATTATGAATATAAAATTGACCTGAAAGATTAATGTTAAATCAGATGCAGGTAATGCATTCGCTTAGTCTATCTCTCTCTTCCATAATACTCTGCTCTGCATGAGACAATAAGCTTTAGTGAAGCATCTCAGTGTTCCTTCATTGCTTGTTCTAAAGGGACATTTAGAATTATTAACGGAGGCTTAGGATCAACTGTTAAACTGTCAACTTGAGATTTCTATATGTGGGGGAAGGAAGCAGTTCAGAGCAAAAGAGGGTTTTTAAAGACACCATAGTTGTTTCTAATTTATTTAACACTTGCGATATGGCTCTATATCAGGGCGGCTGTGATTGCCTGCTGCTCTGCCTAATCACAGCAGTGTAGCCATAATATTTATTTAAACACCTCTTTTCACTGACTATCTGTTGAAGTTTCAGGACCTATTTACCCTAAAGTGTGTTTTATGCAAAGTGAACAATAGAGAACACCTATTGGAAGGGCAGTGCCTCTGAACATACTTTCTCAGTGACACAATGGAAGCCATCTCTTAGTGCAGGGGTGTTTAAACTCGGTCCTGGAGGACCACTGTCCTGCAGAGATTTGCTCCAACTTGCCTCAACACACCTGCATGGAGGTTTTTAGTATGCCTACTAAAGGTTTAACTCTTTCCCCACCAGCGTTTAAAAAAAATTTGCCAGTTGCCAGCTACCACCAGGGTTTTTGACCATTTTCACAAAAAATGAATAGCCCACAGAATATGTTGTTCTATGAATATCGGAGTATGCAATATACTAAAAGAAAGAGCTGAAAAAATAAATGTTTAAAAATGTTTTATGCTAGCTTCTTACATTTTTTTATATCAACACTTGAATAGGTGTAAATTTCATAAAAAAAGCAACATTTTGAACAAAAAGCTGAGAAAATCAAGTTTTTGTGCAGGACTTCCAGATCCGATTCAGAGCGATGATCAAACACAGATGGAGTAGATCGAGTCCATCAACACCCCTAATGCTTGCACAGTCCTGTAGCTCATCCTGGGTCAACAGTTCATTCACTAACATGAGGCAGTTTTGATTTTTATGATGTTTAATGTTGATGATCACCTTATTTTTCATATGATTACAAATGATCACATGTTTTACTACGTCCTACTCGCGTGTTTTGATCAGGAGATTCAGTACTCAGAACCCCCCCCCCACACACACACACACACACACACACACTCACAAATTACGGAAAATTCCGTGTTTGGTGGGGAAAGAGTTAACAGGGTTGGAATTCAACTCTGGAGCAGGACTGAACCTTAGTGGGTCTAAACAAATAACCTTTCAGTTACCACTATAACTTTTTTACTCTATCCCACATAACCCCAGTATGTATTACAGATGCAATAAATATGCATTTATGTAACAACATTTAGAAATAATAGGACCATTTCTTGTAATAACAGCTTTCTAACTTCCAGAATCAAAAGGATCTGACTTTGCTGTACCTTCATGTTATTTATTAAAACCACACTGTAAAAAATTTATTGTCAAATTAACAGTAACTTACTGGCAACAATTATCCAGTAGTTGCTGTATTTTATTCAACAGTAAAATTACTGTAATACTAACTACAGTAGTATTAAGCATACCGTAAAATTAAAAACATTATTTTACTGTATTTTTACCATGTTGAAGTACAGTATTACACCGTTGATTTTTATTAATACTGTATAGTAGTATACAGTTATGAAATGTTATTTTTATTTTATTTTATAGTGCTGCTTTGTAACCGGTAGAATATGTAGAAAATCTACTTTTAAAGGCAAATAGAAAAAGAACAATTGAAGCTTTAACTGCACAAGGTTTATTGTTTATTTTGAAACATATTTTTAATACATTAGTAATAATAATGTAATATAATACAACAATTAAAAACAAGATTTATGAAAAATGTATAATTTAACCAGTGAACAACTGGTTACATTTCATCATGTAAAAATGATCCTGAACAGGTAAAAAAAAGAAAAATAGACAGGTTAAGATGAAGGCCAGGTGAGGGAAAAAGTGGGAGCAACAGCACTTCTGATAATCCTGCAACGAAAGATAAGCACAAATCAATCAGTGGCAAGACATACAACTAATAATCAAAAAACATTTTTAGGGGAAATAATTTTGTGCCATTAATTGCAGCGGAATATCATAAATCAGCATAATTTTGTCTGATATTAACATTTGTCAATGTGTTTTTTATAATTATTTGAAAATTAGAAAAGGATATGTTTGCTGTGCTGGGTTAGTAGTACCTTGGCTGGTTTGCCATGGGTAAATATCACACTAAAACTGCAGTTAGCATCAAATATGTCATGTTGAGTGGTTTATTAACTTATTCATTCAAGTTCAAAACTGCTGATTCTCTTAGAAACAAAGCAAGTGGCGGTTTTAATAATAAATTATTAAATCGTTCACTCAAATGGTTCGTTCAAAAACAGATTTATTCAGGAACAAAACACTGCAGTGTCGCTTTAATAAGCTCTGCTCCGGCTTGGTTAAAACGTTTTTTGTAGAAAAAGAGCAAAAACAGACACACTCATGTCTAAAGTGTAATTTATCACTTTATGTAATTTATTAATATTTTTTTTGGACTGTTGTTTAAAATCAATTAAATTATCATCACATTATTGGGGAAAACGTCTCTCTCGCTTTATCACGCATTTTAAACTTTCAATGCGTCCCCCACCCCACCCACTTGAGTAACCAAGTCAGAACAACAATTACGATATTATAGCAGACAATAATGTAAATGTCACACCTAGCTTTGTCTTTGGGGGAAAAAATGACTTTTGAACGCTTCCCTCAGTCCAGATAGACTGAGGTAACCTTAAATGAGCGCGCAACTGCACAAGGTCCTGGCAGATCGCCAGTCCAGGTCATTAAAGACGTACAGAATAAAGTTGTGATTTACACGATAATAAGCGCGAATAAATTGATAAGAGCAATCGAAAAATTTTTTTTTTAACAATAATCCGAGTCCAAACCTGTGGTATCAGATTTCAGTTTCAATTCCAAACCCTAATGAACGCGCAGGCGCTGGTAAATGGCAAAAAGATTCATGTTAAATTATTCTGACCTTATAAGAGTATGCAATAAATCACATTTAACCTTACTAATCATGTAACGTTAGGCTATAAGCTTTCAACATGAAGGAAATCCGCTCTTGCCTTACATACGTTAATATAGAACATGCCGTGGGCAGTTCTTATTTAAACTAACGGTAACCTGTTACTGATCATTTGATTGCATTAAAAATATATAAAGATTCATCACTAACCAGATATTTATGGCGAACACTTTGCTGACAGAGACAACGACGCGATGCGGCCTGCGCTCTCAAAGTTGCTCAGGGAACTGAAGAGAGTTCTTCTTCATAAAATGGCAGCTTGATGTTATTTTTCGCGGTCATTTCGTACTACTGTATTTAAATGAACAGTATCATGTCCCGAACTACATTGTACACAGCGTATAGCAAAATGTTGAGAAATAAATTCAATATCTAAATCGTGGTCAGCTATTCTAAATAATTTTAAATTATTAGAATCCATATAAATACAAATGCTACTTACCAGACGAAGTTCCAGGTCGGCAGAAAAGACTGATGATGCACTGTCACGACAGAAAATCTTTCAAATGGCCTCTTGTGCACCAGCACCCCCCACTGACATAAATGAAGACTTTTAATAGTCATCCAGTCCTGAAAATGTTTTATTTGTAGGCGATTTTACCTGCAGAATTGTGTGTTGTGTTTTTCGCGGTCAATTTGCACTGCTGTATTTAGATTTACAGTAGCTGATAATTTCCCAGAATGCACTGGAAATCTACAGTAAAATACTGTGAACTGTGTACACAGTACATAACTGTTGAAAATACAAAATAATACTGTGAAAGCAACAAAATCTACAGTAACATAATGTAAATGTGTTATACAGCAAGACACTGTTGAGAAAACAGTATAATACTGTGAAAACAACAGAAATCATTTACAGTGCATACAGGCCTCTAGGAGTGAACAAATGTAACAGCTAAATGCCTCTGATGTCCAGGGAAAGCCACAGTGCAGGTTGCAGTAGGATGTAGGCCAAACCCTGACTGTGTGTTAATGAGAACACTGGTCTAAGGGCTTGAGAGCTGGCGTAGAGGCGGAGGCCCTTGACGAGATCCCACCTTGCCTAGTGTCGGCCCCTGGCTCCGGCTATCCATCACTAGCACACAAGCCTGCAGTGCTGCTCTATAAAAAGGGAGGCTGAACGGACTTCCTGTCAGCAGGTCAGCTCAGCAATTACACAGATCCAAAGGTATGAGAGGACAAAGCCCTGCTGCAGGCCTCACCCTGACCGTCTGACCCCGTCAACCTCAAAACCAACCACAGATGCAGTACTTCATTTATTTACACTGAGGTCTGGAGTGTAAACAAAAACTCAAAAACCCATTAATAACACATCGTACTTGAGATAAATGAGCTCGCTTTCAATGTAACCACTAGAGTTGTTCATCGGCATAATTTTTAATTGAGTTTCCCCTAAATTTCTTTAACAACTGTTCGGTAAACTCGTCGACAGTTCCCTCGGGGGAACATGGGCGATACCTCAGATGCATGAATAGTTCTGATATATCAGGATGCAAAACATCAGTCAGATGGTGTGTGTTTTTGTGTGCAACCTCCACTTGAAACGGTGCGGCTTGTGCATAGCTGTGGGCTCGGGTACGGAGCAGAGCTATGAGGAGACCATATGGCAGAAGACACAAGAGTCTCCAGTCAGCATTCCCCTCTGCTGCAGCCCTCCACCACCCGAGCACGGATCCACATCAGTGCTCTCACTTTCTCCCTCTCACTCACTCGCTCGCTCAGACACTCTACTAATTGCATCCTGTGTTTGTCAATCAAAATGTATTTTCCTTTCCCCTTTTCCTTTGCCTTTTACCACCTTCTACTAACTCCCCTGTTGCTCAAAAGCTCTTTGTCACTCTTAGCGCATGTGATGAGGGCTGGTTTGTTGAAATGAATTCCATCTGAATTGAATTGGATCACAAATGTTGGCAGGGCAGCGTCGAACCCCTTGGAATTCTACACGACGCTCTGTCGAAACGTGAGGGGTTCTGTTGTCACCCAAACCACACATTTCATTTGTATGAGCAAATCACGCAGGAGAAAGTGAACTTGGCTTTAGAGCTGGGTCGTGTTAAAGTCGCTCTCCCACTCAGAGCTATTCAAGAAAGTCAAAACAAATTAGTGAAGGATTATAGAGATGATGGAGTTTGTAGAAATAAAACAACTCCCTGATGAACAGGCCTCAACTGTGGTGGATTTCTCATTGTCTTTGTAACTCTTTCCAGCAGGAAAAGCACACATTATGTATTGGAGGGAAAACACACTTCTCTATGTGGACAAGAATACAAATCAAAATGATTTGCTTTTACCAGTTTTATTGACAGAACTATTGGCGGAACCCCATTAAAAGTCATGCTTATAACATATATATAACCGATATCAGGGCAAACATCGCAGGTCGGTAAGATAAGTTAAAATGTTTTTGAAATATGTATTTTATGCTTACCAAGCCTACATTCATTTAATCAAAATACTGTAAAAATAATACTATTGTAAAAAAGTGTTACTTTTTAAAATAACTTTTCTATTTGAATATATTTCGAAAGGCAATTTATTCCTTTGATAGCAAAGCTGAATTTTCAGCAGCCATTACTCCAGCCTTCCGTGTCACATGAACCTTTACAAATCATTCTAATATGCTAATTTGGTGCTCTTATTATTTTGAAAATGCTATGCTATTTAAAAGGTACACTATGTAACTTTCGGCCTTATTGGTTAAAAAGTTATCTATTAAAAAAAAACTGTATGCAATTTGCGAAAGAACAATTTTTTGGATGAGCTTCAGGTCTGTGAGACTGTGTGGATGAATATGGTTATCCATACTGCTCATAAACATTCACTACTAGGCTTAAGAGATATAACCACTGTAGATAGAAAGGATCTCAAGCTGACAAGCTGAAGACATTACTGTAGATATATCCATTAATAGACACGGTACTCCCTTATAAATAAATTCCAGCAAAGCGCTACAACCATAATGAAATGACCCTTCATAATAGATAATGCTTTACAATGAAGATAGCTTTTGGAGAGCTACATATGGGAATTTATCAGTTCAATAAAATACATTATTTACCTGTTTAATTCCTCAGTTCTCTCCATCTTTGAAAAAACTGACCGCAAACTTTAAAATGGCAGTGTATTGTTCATCTGTACCTCCTTTAAGTGATTATCAGTACTCTATAGAACAAAAGGCAAAATACTAATGCACAAATCAAAGGCTATGCATGACCTACAAAGACCTGGAGTTGAGTAAATTACCAGAGAATAGCATCTTTCTAAACACTGCACACACCAAAACTAGCACCCCGGTAATGGAAATAAATCAATTTTGGCATCTTCAGAAGCACCACTTGAAGCACGGCACTAGAAATCCTGTGTGTGGATCCTTATCTGGAAAGGTCAGAATGTAATACTCCCTCACTCCAGGAAAGAGCTCAGCAAGCACGTGCTTTAATTACTGCCCATAGGACGTGGATTAAGAGACTAAATGAAAATGTCATAAAAACGACGAAGAGAAATCTGTGTTATCGCTGCTTTAACTGATCTTATCATTGTGCCGTAATCACAATCACTTCCATTGTTCAGGGTTGCGCATCAAGGGCCTTTACCATCCAGTGGTAGTGCCGACATTCAAATATCAGCACGTTTGACAGCATCATGTTAGCGATGTTATTTTGGGGTCAATTTGAGCAGTTAATACTTAATTAAATCTTTTGCATAATATATCAATGTTTACATTGAATGATGATTGGGTTGAACTGACATATTTGTGTGATCTTTCTTAAAATTGCTCAATTGCTTTAAAGTTAGCTGGCACATACACTGTCAGAAAAAAAAGGTACATTGCTGTCACTGGGGCGGTCCCCTAAGGTACAGAACCAAAAAGGTACTAATATGTACCTTTAAGGTACTACTATGTTCCTTTAAGGTACTAACATGCACTCTTAAAGTACTGATATGTACCTTTTAAGGTACTCATATATACTAGGGGTTAGTAAGGTACAAAGATGTACCTTTTCACTTTTGTACCTTAGGGTACTGCCCCAGTGACAGCACTGTACCTTTTTTTCTGAGAGTGTAGTATTCGATTCCTTATGCTAAGCTAAGCTAACGGCGACCCTGCCAAACTAAAACAATGTGTGCACTGAGACAAAACTGAATTTGCCCACATATCTAAATGTAGGAAATATGTTGAATAAGCCCTATTTCTAAAATCGGTGGTGTTCCTTTAAGAAACTTTGTATTTACTAAAAATAAATCTAATAAGTACAATTTATTAATATAGGTTGCATATTAGAAAGAAAGTACAGGAAGAAATAATGACAGGACCAGACTCAACCACACATTTCCGACATGAGCACAAAGTCTCAACATGTTAGAAAACAAATACTAAATGCTAGACCGCAGCTCCAGCAAAACTCAAAAACAAACTATATAATGTTTAGGTGAGCTCATTGTATGTTTTGTTCCTCGACCGGAACAAAAGTTTGGATTTTTGTGTAACCTGTGAACGTGTGACTGAATCATAAAGCCTGCAGTAGTTGGTCCCAGGTCACCATTATCTTTGCCTGGTGACAGTGTATTTTAGCAAAGGCCGTAACTTTCAAGGGGAGGTCGGCAGTTCCAGCGCTTGTGAACGGCAGAAATCAGACAGACGTTTTCTCCTCCCTTCTGCTGAGAATAGGGCTGGTAATATGCGCTGGCAGCCTCTGTCAGCTCAGCCTGCACACCTCTCACAAATTAGGACCTATTTATCCAGAGCACCCTGCACTCAATGGAAATGATTACCAAGACAGTCAAACCCTATTTACACAGTACGTCTTCATCAAAGCAGAAAAAAAAGGAAATGACATATTCTATTTCAAGGACTGTATCTAAACGAGGAGGTAGAAAAGAGGAGCTGAACGTGTGTTGCGTGTTAGTTTTACAAACAAATACAAAAGACTAAATGCGTACGATACGCCGTAATGCATGTTTAGTTTACTCGCTCGCTTTACATGTACATTTAGATGCAGCACAATGGCGTAGATATCATGGCGTACACAAAAAGAAAATGTGTTATTGTTAAAATAACTTCAAGGGCTTGCATTTTCTTGTTTATTCTTTTTCTAAATGAGATCAAAAGAAGAGTTGAAACCATTTAAAACTTAAACCTCAACTGGGAAATAGAAGAAAAATAGAAAAAGGAAAACAATAATAATGAAATGAATAGATAAGCCAACAAACGAATAAACAAATAAAAGTACAAACAATCGGAGACCTGAAAGATCCTGGGAGAATTCCCCCCTCCAGTTGATTTCTTTTTAGTTCTTTTATTCTTTTAGCTCTAGAGGGCTGGCGGATAGAAGCTCTCCAGATCCAATGGTCCAGTGTGACTTAGATCTAATTAGTTGAAAGGAATGAATAATTATCTCATTTCTATTACACTCTATTTGCATGTGATACCAATCAGTAAGACAGTTGTTTTCCATCACTGCGACCTTGTCTTGCCTATCTTGCAAATACATATACAAAGTGGATAGTAAAGGGCAGCTAGTCACTGACCTTGACCTACAGTCAAAAGAAATTAGGCTAAATGATGTGACTGTGAGATACATAGAAGATACATAGAACCGTACAAGAGGACATCTAGAAAGTCTAAATCTCTCTGGATCAATCTGGATCTGTTTAAACCAGCTCCATAGATTGTGACTTGCGTGACAAAGCGTGGCTTTCTGCATCTCTCTTGATGTTGCCTGAAAAACTTTTCTGCACAAATACAAATATATTGGGTTACACTTTAGAATACTGTTCTGTCATTAATGAATAACTACATTAGAAACACTCTAGTAACTACTATTAACTATTTTTTCAAACGAGGACTACTAAGAACTACTATACAGGCTCATAATTTACATAAATAATGCATAATGTATAATTAATTCTAAAGTAAAGGTGATGGTAACCCGCTAGTAATGACTCACGTGTCACCAAATCCTTCAGAAGGAATTACTAATTATTTGGATCAGTATTCTAAAGTGCAAAACATGATAACTCTCTAAGCTTTTGAGGATTTTGTAACATGTTGGATAGTAATGGCTCAAGTGTTACTATCATTTGGTAACACTTTAGTTTATTGTCCAGTTCTCACTATTAACTATTTAGCACTTATTAGCACATTACTGGTTGTTTATTAGTACTTACTAAAGCACATATTAATGCCTCATTCCGCATGACCATATTCTACATCCCTTAATCTTAGTTCATAGTTAAAGGTGCTGTATGTAAGTTTTTCACTTTACTAAAGCATACAAATACCATAATATGCTTGCAGATATTTACCTATTCACCTACTTGTTTCTCAAAAAAATATTTTGGTCTGTGCCAAACCACACACCGCCAGTTTACCCAATAGTATTATGACACCCCAGGTTGCCAGTTGGTGTAAAACACGGTGTATTGCTGCAGCCATGGAAGCCAGCAAACAAACTGGGTCAGAGATCCCAGATTCTACCCGACCTAAAAAGCCTCAGCATCCATCTAAAAATCTCTGAAAGGATAAATCAACTCATCAACTCGCAGTGTGTAAGTCTATATTTGGCATTCATTGTCAATTGCGCTAGCTTCTGTTGCGTGTCCTCAAGCTGGCAACCCACGTGAACGTTGAGTCTGAGGAGGAGGGAGCGATCTCAAATATTTTGAATTTGGACTGCAGTACCCATTTCAACCTCTAGCTGTCAATCCTAAATACTGCACCTTTAATTACCCCGACCTTCAATTTAATTATAAAGTATGCATTTTTCACATTAATTATGAACTTGTATATAGTAGCTCTTAGTAGGGGATATGAGATTAGCTAATACTGAACAACCACATTTAACTGAAAGCTATAACTAACTAATTTTGTTATTCAGAGTTTCTTTTTCGTTATAATAGTTACTAGAATGTTAATAGTGCATTACTCTTTTGTTCCTGCATGTGTGATTATACATTAATGATGGATGAGTATTCTAAAGTGTTCCCTAGCCTATTGTCTTAAAATGTATTAAAATATGCATGTATAAGAACATACCCAACTAGAAGAGCGTACATAGAAGAGCGTGAAAACAAACTCGTCCTCAAATAGAGCACCAATCCTCATTGCAAAACAAGAAAGGAAGGAAGGAAGGAAGGAAGGAAGGAAGGAAGGAAGGAAGGAAGGAAGGAAGGAAGGAAGGAAGGAAGGAAGGAAGGAAGGAAGGAAGGAAGGAAGGAAGGAAGGAAGGAAGGAAGGAAGGAAGGAAGGAAGGAAGGAAGGAAGGAAGGAAGGAAGGAAGGAAGGGAGGGAGGGAAGAGAAAGAAAGAAAGAAAGAAAGAAAGAAAGAAAGAAAGAAAGAAAGAAAGAAAGAAAGAAAGAAAGAAAGAAAGAAAGAAAGAAAGAAAGAAAGAAAGAAAGAAAGAAAGAAAGAAAGAAAGAGAAAAACTCAATGCCTCAGACATGTGTTTCTTACATTCAGCTGAAGGGTGTGTTGAGAAAAAGAGTGCAGGCTGAAGCGGAGAACATTTCAGGTCAATAAGGAATCAATAATGGTGGGTGAATCTACACAGAGGAGATGAAAGTCAGTGTAGAGGGCTTTGGCCTGGGTCATTGTTCGCTGGATTAGGCCATAGAAGAAAAGAAATGTTCAGGTTACTCTACAGAAATAAAGGTAGCTGTGATGTAACTGATGATGAACGCACAATATTCTTTTAAATACTAGCCAAATAAGCTAGCCTGGAAGCCAGCCGAACTTAGCCCTGCCCACAAAATGTTTAGGTCAGGCAGTTCGGTCTGGCCTCGCTCCATAGAGGAGTAATTATCTCTGAACAGAAACTGTTCGGACCAATGAAATCATCAGGACGGGCTTTAGACGATTACAGACAGATGATAAACAGTAACGTAATCATGCACGTCATCAAAGGGGCTTGGATTATATTTTTTCGAATCCTAAACGGAGAGCTTGTTTGTATCTGCATTCACCTTCACAATTTCTCTCCGGAATGATGATCATGTTGGGTAAGTACTCTGTGTATCATGCAATTATTTTGTTTTTTTACAACACCAAAGATCGTGTATTCCAGCCTAATTCCAGCGCGCGTGCAGACAGGGTTGCCAAGTTTTTACAACAAAACCCGCCAACTACTAGCCCTAAACAATAGCTTCTCAGGGGGGTTCTCCAGGGGAAAAAATGGTGTTTTGGGGGGTAAAATGTGTGTTATTTTGGCAAGGTTGCCTGCTAAAATCCTCACTCATGGGTCTATATATCACATAACAGTCCCTTCAACCCACGGACATTGAAAACAGCCCGCGGGGGAAAAACACGGACTTGGCAACACAGTGCAGTTGAGCTCTGTCTGTTCGCTTCGTTGTTCTGATTGGTTGTAGGTCTATCCAATTGAGGTCTTTCCTAATTGGGTTGAAACACGCCCCATAATCACAGCCCAATGGAGCAGTTTCAGACTCATATTCTGACTAGAATTGAGTATGACCACGTCAGGTTACAAATAAGATGATCTTTTCTTATTTTATCCTGTTAAAATCATCCTTGCCATATTGATTGGAAAAATTGTAGAAAACATGGTGACACTTTGTAATAACTGCACGCTATGAAGCATTAATAAATGGTTAATTCATCATTTATAAAGCATTAATATATATATATATATATATATATATATATATATATATATATATATATATATATATATATATATATATATATATATATATATATATCCAACATGTCCTCCAACCAATACGCCTATATAGGTCGTTTGTCACTTCCTTGAAATACGACCCATAGGAGTGTTTACTAAAGTTGCGCCCCTATCGACAATATTTTAATTAATTAAATAAGATGCACAGGATCGTATTCTGAAGTTGTGCTCCTATTGACAGCAGGACACTTTCATTTTAAAGCATTTTTACCTTTTATCTGCATAATTTTTCAGGTTTTGCGTAGCTCAGTTGGTAAAGCATTGCACTATACATCAACAACATGTGATCATGGGATCGTGAGTTTAATCCAAGGGAACATGTGCTCATAAAGTGTGTACGCACTATAAATCACTGGGTAGGTTTAGGGATGGGGTGGGTGTAGTTGTAAATAAAAATAAAAATGTTGCTTAATGGAAATATGACAAATGGTGGTAAAAAGTTCCGCAAAAAACACGCATTTTGGTTGGTAACAACAGTCAAACGTCATTTCATGACGGCAGACGTAACACGACACTGTCATTATTTTTACGCCAGCTAGAGGGCGCATGATGTTAAAACGTTAATATAGGTCGTAATAAGGTGCTTGAAAAACGACCTATAGAGTCGTATTTTTTGGAGTACAGGTTGATATATCGATATATCGTTTCATAGCGTAACTCCAGGAAGAGCACATTCACAACAGCAAGAGTTACACATTCTAAATAGCACGCAAAAAGTATAGTTCCAGTTCACTTGTACATTTGCATAATTTTGTGCAGATATAATTTATATTTTGTTTATTTTTATATATATCTGTTTGATCACATATGAGTTTCCTTGAGTTAAATAACATGCTAGCAAAGTGCTCCAGTTTACAGCGTTCATTCAGCGCTTCAGCTCTAAGATCAATGCACGACTAATAATAACTATGATTGGGATTGTTATTTTAACATAACATTATTGAGAACACTTTTGTCATAAATCGTTGTTTATGAGTTCTTTGGGTTTAGTTGCAGTGTTTCAGCCTGCAGGAAGAGCATGTCCACACATTTTGAGCACGCATCTGAGGCAGCGTTGGTGACAAGTTGTATTAGTCGTTATATTTGATTAATAAATAAGTAATTTAATTAAATGATCAATCACGTCGACTCATTTTAAAATCTAGCCCTTCATTAAGACTAAAATCTCATTCATTTGGTGAGGAACATGCCGTTTTGAGCAGCATTTTTACACCCTGTCATGTTGTTGGCTATATGCAATAGACACATATTGCAGTATTAACGAATAATAGATTAATTGTTTGTTAATTTAAAGGATGACCGACCATGGTAATTTGTGTAAATTAACATCCCTATAATAGAAAATGTTGCTGAAGTTTAAAGACAATATATGTATATATATGGTTTTTATACCGTACAAACCGTATTTTCTATCCCCTTACACTGCCTCTGTGTATGATTAATCATCCTGTATGATTTATAAGCATTTTGAAAAGTGGGGACATGACCAATGTCCTCATATTCTACCCTCTTCTTGTAATACCTATGTCATACCCATGTCATTATACACATTTGTTTCCTCATATGTCACAAAAACATGCCCACCCACACACACGCACACGCACGCCCACGTGCACACACACACACACACACACACACACACACACACACACACACACACACACACACACACACACACACACACACACACACACACACACACACACACACACACACACACACGCAATAAGGATACTAAAGTAACCCTATTCAAACAGAAGCTTACAATAATTACCTGCCCAATGTCTGCATGGAGATGTTGATACCATTTAACGTTTTGGTGTAGAATACTCTACTTAGCAATCAGTCAATCAGACATTCAGGGATTCCCTGAATCCTGGGTGTTTTCTCTCTCTTTATCAGCTATTCATAATGGGCTGCTATCGATCTGACCCTCTCCTCCCCTGCTGTAATTGCTTTGGTGATTGGTTTAATTTCACAGTCAGTCTGAGCCTAAGTTGATGAGAATGCATTTATTATCTTTTCCAATCTGGGGAAAAAAATAGCAGAACTAAAAGAGAGAAATTGTTCATTTAAACAGCAAAAAAAGAAAAAGTATTGTATGCTGTAGTACTTTGTGTGAGACACTTTTTTCACGCTTAGCAGTGGGGGTGAATGAAATTGACCAATTAAGCAAATACGGATATCAATTAGGTGGTATAATTGAGATTTTTGATATATTAAACATGTGTCCCTGGGTGCGTATGTAATGAGCTCCAGTGTGAGGTATGGGAGTTGATCATATTAGAGCGCTCCGCCAGTCTTTCTCTCTGTGGTACACAAATAAGTGCCATTCACACACACAGGACTGCTGTATCTGATAAGGTGAAACAAAAATGTCCAGGCTTGCACGGCGAGGACAGGCACTGCTGACAGGGTGCACTTTTATCTTGAGCTAGACCAGTGCCCTGCTCTGTATACAAGGCTCCTGTGACAGTTCAGCCGTGGAAACAACAGAATGTTTCCTGTGTTGGCAAACAGTCACTAACTTAGGAGCATTTATTTAAATAAAAAAATATACTACCCTTTTTTTAAATAAAAACTAAATGTTTTATGCATATCATCTTAGTGTCATATCTATAGCTTAAGCCTGTAGAAAAAAATATATATGATAAAATAAATCATTATATAAAAAAAGTGATTATTCTTTTTATTTTATTAATTTTTTATTATTATTGTCTACTGTAACCACTAACTAAAAATATTTTTTCTGATTTCATTTCAAATGCTGATTTGGTGCTCAATAAACATTTCTTATTATCAACGTTTAAAGCAGTTTTTGCTGTGTAATTGTAAAAAAAACAAAACAAAAAAAACATGCTCCTTAAAGGGGTACTTCAGCGCTGGGAAGATGAATCTGTATTTAAACTGGGTCATCAATGCAGTAGAAATGTGAAATTATTTTTTAATTTGGTGCCTTCTAGACTGAGAAAAGACAAAAAATGTATTTTTGTCTCATGGGGATGAAAGACTACACTGTAAAAAATGAAATTGCCATTTGTCCAGTAAACAGTGCTTTTTGAATCCCATATATTTAGAATTGTTAATAACTGTGACTCTACATAAAAATACATGTTAGCTCAACAAAATTCTCCAAAATGTCACGCTACATATTAAACAAAGTTTTCTGGACAAACATTTTTGTGTTGAGCAGAAAACCTACGATCTAAATAGTTTGCGCATGCGTGATGAGCCAGAAAATCGCGCCGAAATGCACGGGGTTTCCTTCTCCATTTTGCAGGGGTAGCTCCTGGCTCGTTTTGAAGTTCGCTCATCCTCCTGCCTTTTCAAGGATCTAATATTGCCATACTTCAGTTGGTAAGTATTAATATTACTTTTCATTTCATGCATGCAATGAATTGCATATTCTCAAGCGGACAGTGTTATTGTTAGACATACGATTGGTTGTGTATTGTTAAAAGGCGTGTGGCCTAACATTTTTAATGTTTGCCACTGCTCAGATAAAGATTAGCTCATTAAAGTTCTTAATGCAATAACGTTTCAATACAATAGCCAAGATAAAAAAAAAACTGAAATTAGCGAGTAATATGTTTGTTTAGCACGAGTATTCAAGTCTTTTATTGTTAGTTGAGGTTCTTTTCTTTTTTTGTCTCTAGGTGGCGCTGATAAACTGATATACGTTGAACCGCGTTTGTGAGAGAGGAAGACAGCGGAGGGTGAAGTAAGAACGTGTTATGTGTTAATGTTTAATTTGTAAGCCGGGCACACAATGTATGGATATATAAACTATTATGTAATGTTAAATGTATTTTAGCCGTTTCAATGTGCATTTTCATCGTTACAAATCACACGCAGATGTATGTTTATGAGTGTGTTTAGAACGAAATATTTATTTTTTAAACATTGAGAGCTATACATCATATGATTTTAAATATGGGGACAAAGAAAAAAAGTGTAGAATAAGACTATGCATAGCATTTTTTTGTTTATTTTATAATAATTTTAAATAATATAAGGTTGTGATGTTTACAATAGGTTCGAACTGATAATTTTCTATTTTCCAGAATGATCCAAATTGGATGTTGTTAGCATATTGTTGGATGCAACACTGAGGTATGCTGTATAAAGAAAGTTTCCACATTTGCACACTGTCTCACTGTCCACATATGTTTGTCTGCATGGAACTCAATTCTAAGAACATCCTTTATGCAGGACACTGCAATGGACAGCCTGAGTTCTTCAAGATAGCATGTTGCTCTGCTCTGCCAAAGTGTCCTTTATATCAAAACGACTCTCCACCTGGTAAATAGTGCATTTAAGATCTTGAACAAACAAACTTGTTGAGAGCATCTATGCTGACATGTTTGTCTTTTATGCTGTTGACTTAACTGATTATCACCCTTTGATTCCATACAGTTTTGGAGAGCCTGTGTTTGTAACCCTGAGGACATATCTGCAGCACTGAATGCATATTTAATGGTATGTGGCAACTTTGTTTTTTAACTTATTTTTAATTTATTAATTAGATAATTGAAATTGATTCTTTTTGATAAACAGCCTTTTCTATTGTGAGTTGTCATATCCTCCACTGAAGCCCGGCGAGTCAGGCTTCCGGAAGTGCCTGAATCAGTGGACTCTCAACAATATACTTCAAGTGAAGCTACTAAGAGGACTTTGCAACCTGTCGGAGATCTCAGAACTGCCCAATGAAAGAGCAGTCTTGGATATTCAGTGGTCCAACTCCTGTGGTCACTTGATGAAACCAACAGCCTACCATCTCATCGTTTGGTACTAATAGTCTCAACACTTCTGAAGGGTCCTCCCACAACCCCACATTCTCTGTACAAAGGTATTATTTACAAACTGCTTAGAAATTGGCCTTTAACATTCCCCATACCAATTCTCTCATTTGATTTGAATTGTATTATTTATTGCATTAATACAAATGAATTGTTTATGAACAGGTTTTTGAGGAGTTTTTCAGAATCACCAACAAAGACCTTCTGGGAGACTTCATGGCAGCCATTGGCATGTACACACCAAAGCTCCTGAAACTTAACAGAGACAGAAAAGAGCTTTCGGACAGGACATGGATGCACTCCTAGAAATACTTCATGACAGGGTAAGTTCAATTTCAATGTTTTGATAGCTTGATCTGTGTTACTTTGGCTGATGATGAATAACATTTTTATACCTAAGCTATTTGGTTGTTTCTTTTGTATGTTTTTCTAGACAACAGACATAGATGATCACAGGAGGACTCCTGCTCTACAAGGCCTGCCTGTATTTCTTTGCGAGAACCCAGCCGAGCTATTCAAGAAGTGTAATGTACGTATCAGTCTTCAAAAGGCTTAAAGGGTTATTCCAAACATGTAAAGTCTGTCATAAATTACTTTTCCTCTTGTCATTCCAAACCTGTAAGACTGTCATTAATTTTCAGAACACCAATGAAGATATTTGAAATGAAACCTGAGAGATTTCTGTCCCTCTATTGACAGTCTATGCAACTGTCACTTTTCAAGCCCCAAAAGGTAGTAAAAACATTGAAGTAGAGTAGACCATGTGACTCCAGGTGTTTAACCTCAGTTTTGTGAAGTGACATGAATAAGTGAAAAAAAAAAAGTAATTTTTTTTTTTACATGCAGAGCAATTGCATCGCTAATCAAATTGAGGTTACGCCTCTGGAGTCAAATGGATTATTTTTATGTCTTTAATACCTTTCTGGGCCTTAAAAGTGGTTGTTGTATTGGCTGTCAATGGAGGGACAGAAATCATTCAGATTTCATAAAAAATATCTTAATTGCTGTTTTCAAGATAATGGAAAGTCTTACGGTTTGGATCAAACTAAAGGTGAGTAAATAATGACAGAATTTAATTTTTTGGGTGAATTAACCATTTAAAGCAGGGATGTCCAAACCTGCTCTTCTATGGCTCCTACCTACCTGGAAGTTTCTAGTAATCCTGTGGACCTTGATTATCTGGTTCAGATAAGTGTAGTTTGAGTTAAAGCTAAACTCATCAGCACAGTGACCCATAGAACAGGATTGGACACCCCTAGTTTAAACTCTCTCTCTTTGGTGTTTTCTGCTTATTTACTTGGTCATGCCATTCTTTGTGTTATCTGTCATATTATAATCTCCACTTGTGAATAAGGATTTCACATTATAAAACTATTTACCAATACAAAGTTTACAATTAGTGCATACAATTTATGTA
This sequence comes from Pseudorasbora parva, assembly GCF_024679245.1. Lineage (NCBI taxonomy): Eukaryota > Metazoa > Chordata > Actinopteri > Cypriniformes > Gobionidae > Pseudorasbora > Pseudorasbora parva. The sequence continues at coordinate 19,354,331 of NC_090188.1, forward strand.
TTGCCAACCCCTCATCCCCACCCCCATCTTAATTAATTTGTTACAAAATTAACTAATTAAATTCTAAACTAAAATATATTTCTTATTGTGTTTGTGTCACAGGAAACAAAAGCGGTCTCTGTTGACATTTTCTATGTGCTGGACGATAACACCCAAACAACATCACCATTTATCAAGACTTTTGCTGTTGTACTGGAGGGGTTTGTTCTGGAAGAAGTTTTCCTATCCTAAGACGATCCAAAGACTGGTAACAAAATGGTTGTGCGTGAGGCAGAGTTGGACCAGTGTTTCCAGTTCTTTTAATGTTTTAAAAAAAAGTTTCATTTGAGACATTCAAAATAAAAAACAAGCATTGAAGTTTTGTACGGACTGTTTAAATGGACAGTTTTACTCAAAAGACACTGTATGAAAACTGTGCATTGCAGTGTTGTGGATACGTTTTTTTTTATGTTTTTAATTACAGATTGCAAGCTCTTTTACAATGAAACACTGCACTCATATTGATAAGCCATAAAATAGTGAAACTGTTTAGAGTGTAAAAAAAAAAAAGCATTTGTGTGAATATTATTTATGGATCTGGCATTGAGTGACCTGTTTATCTTTGCTTTGTCCTAAAGATATTTTAAGCAAATTTGGACAAGTGTTAATTAAAGGGTAAGTTTGGCCAAAAATGAAAACCCAAAAAGTCATTTACTCAACCTAGGTTGTTCCTGACTTGAATGTGTCTGTATTCTGTTGAACACAAATGAAGATATTTAGAAGAATGTTGGTAACCAGACAGTTAACAGTAGCCATTGACTGTACTCTACATAGTATTTCCCCCCCCCCCCCCCCTACTATGTAAGCCAATGGGTGCCGTCAACTGTCTGGTTACTAACATTCTTCAAAATATCTTCCTTTGTGTTCAACAGAAAACAGACACTTGCAAGTTTGGAACGACCTGCGTGTGGGTAAATGACAATTTTTTTCAATTTTGGGTGAACTATCCCTTTAGGAATTTTTCTTTCCTGTAGCTTAAACAGTAAAGCGTGGCACTAGCAACGCCAATGCCATGGGTTCGATTCCCAGGGAAAGCAAGAACTGACAAAAATGTAAAATGTGTACCTTAAAATGCAATGTAAGTCGCTTTGGATAAAAGCGTCTGCCAAATGCATAAATGTAAATGTAAATTATATAACATTTCACTACATTCTTTTCAAATGTATGTACATGCATGTGCTTACAACTGAAATAAACAGATCAAAATAACTACATTTCTGTCATTTGTAAATAGATGTAAAGTCACTAAAATAATTATAGGAAGGATAGTGTGGTGACACTTTATTTTGCGTTCAGGAAACAGAAAAATATAAATTACCTCAACAACAGTAATTGTTGTTTCAGTTGCTGTGACAAGAATATTTTTATTAGCAAAATACGACTATCAATATTGCGTGAACAAACAAATTTATGTTGGCTGAACAAATGATCTTTACTGGGAAGAATTAAAAAATAATTGTTGGGACAACTCAAAAGTCTTACTGCATCAAGTTGCCTTACATTTTTACGTTTTCTCAACTATTTTTTTTTTACAGTGTACAATTCCCAGAATGCTTCGCTGCCCTGTGAGGCCATTCCCAAAGCCACCAACTTGATTACTGTGACTGAGTTGGAGAAGACACTACGATTAAAAACTGAACGTGTCTTTTCAATATAATGAGTGAGTCACCGCGCAAGTGTCACAGCACTGAGCACTAACTGCAGGAGTGAGAAAAATGAGCTGATGAGCTCTCGTGAGGAGAGCTGAGGTAATCGCGACTACACTCGCGGCATACATTCACAACGTGAGTTCAGTCTGGCGCGTTTCAGTTCATGCCTTTGCAAGCTTAACTTTCATAGAAATTAATTTGAGAAGTTAGAAGACTTACATTGCTCACCATAGCGTTTAAATGAGTGCCTGTAGCTGAGCTCTCCCTGCCAGCTGAGTGTGATCTCCATCCCCCATGCGCAGATTCAAAACATGCGGAAATGGCTCCCTCTGCTGGCTGTCGTCTTTAGCCTTTGGGCAAAAATTCCTCCTATGATGCAAATATCGTCAATTTGCATCATAGTAGGAATTTTTCCAGAAATAAAATGCATAAATCTCTTGTCTCAGGGGGATATGAGGGGAGAAAGCACAATCATTTGAATATACTCCAGGGTTTCTACTGATACAAAGCCATATGCTAATCGCTGAAGTAACCCTTTAACTATTAAAAAGTTTGGGTTAAGATGTTAAAAGAATGTATATACTTTTATTTAAAGTGTATAAGTAAAACATCTAACATTTTCTAAGAGGCATAACTGAGCACTAATAATAATTGAGCAGCAAATCAGATCAAAAATATTAGATCAATTTCTGAAGGATCATGTGACACCGAAGAATGAAAGTGTGTGTGTGTGTGTGTGTGTGTGTGTGTGTGTGTGTGTGTGTGTGTGTATTGTTTGTAGTAAATTGAAATAAAAAATGGGCAAAGAGATAAAGTTAAAGGACATTCATAAAAAATGAATTTAGAAGTTTTTAAAAGATGCAGTACACTTGTTGATGTACCAAACACATTTCATCAAATCATGAATTCACTTTCATGAATACACACTAACATATAATCAGATATAGTATCAAATATGCCTTTACTTGGTACGCTGAGGGCTCCTGGCTTTGAATTTGGCCCGAACCCAGAGCAACATCCCGTCCCCTCAAATCCCTGGCTATAATAATCGAGAGTGAAAAGTCGGGGTGTACCGTCATAGTGAAAACAGCCAGTCACTTTACTTTTCCAGTGTTGAATGAAAGCAGTTCACAAGCGTCTGTGCTTAGTTATTTGCATATGCAATCTGATTTGCTGACGCCTGCTTTGACACTTGAAAAGTTGATTTTTTTTCCAATTTCAGCCATGAGAAATGGCAGGGATGCGATGCAAAGGAACCCACAGTTCAGTTTGGCAACACATGACGTCAACCAGTCTAAGTAAATGAGAAGCGTTAATGCCGACGCCTTGTCTGAATGCAGGGTATGCCTCCTTTCATGCCTGACTGGGTAGATCATCTGAACGTGCTTCTCCCAAACTTTGTTAATAAAACATCATATATAATTCCACATAAGTTAAATTAAGTGCCCCCTAAGAGAACTGCAGTGAGCGACAGGGTATAGCTATTGTCATGGCAACCATCCCAATCTGATCTGCTAAAAGACGTTCTAAAATTACTGTATCAATGGCAAAGAAACAGCCTCACTTCTTCATAATGTCATCCCCTATTAAGAAGCACAAACATATATCATGCGTGCTTTGACAGAACAGACCTGACAGGCAGCTGGTAAAAGGTCAAGAAAAAAAAAAGCATAGGTGCTTCAGATGCTGTTAATGAATGCTGTCCACAACAATGAAATCTGTTTATCTGCTGTGTGATATGTTTAGAACTATTGTTTGATGCATGTGCTTCATTAACAATCCTCTAACAGATCTCTCCTCATGGTAATTAAGCAAGCTGTTTGCGCAATACCGTGCCCCATTCACACGTCATAACCCCACTCCCACATAGATGAACCCACATACACTTCTTCCACACACACACAGAAACAGTGCAACCACATACAACTGCATTTGAGATCTGGATGGTATTAGTTGTTTGAAGTGGGAGGACGGTGAGGTAAGAGGTTTTGAAAAGAAGCACAAGGTCAGGCTTTAGAAGAAACAAACGCTCGACTTCAGGCTCAGACACAATCAGATCAGTTGAACATCCAATATCCCAAGAAACCAGCATGAGGATTGAGTCCAAAAACTCACCAAAAATCTGATCTTACTATAAAATATTTAAATTTACAGTGCAACAAAATAAATAAAATAAAATCCTAATAAGTATTTTTATTTTTAAAAGTATAAAAGACTAAAAGTATTTTTAGTCTTTCCATTATTATTTGAAAAATAAAATTAATACAAAAAAACAAAAAAACAAAAACAGCTAGAGATAAAAAAGATCAGTGCAGTTGTATTAAAAGAAAAGAAAATGTAAATTGTTAAAAGTTAACAGTTAATTGTTTATTTATTGAATTATTAATTGTATTAATTATTAATCCCTGCACCTGTACCGAATTGTAGTGGTTGTGTGTGTGGGGTTGGATGTGTTTCTGTATTTCTATATTTCTCTATTTTCACTGGATATCATTTTTTATTAATCTAAAAATGCTGATTAAGCATATATATATATTGCTCTGTAAAAAAAATAAAAAAAAAATTTTGTTTTGAATTTCAAAACAGATTAATGCTCCGTGTGTGCCATTTCAGTTACGAGAGAGAGAGAGAGAGAGAGAGAGAGAGAGAGAGAGAGAGAGAGAGAGAGAGAGAGAGAGAGAGAGGAGAGAGAGAGAGAGAGAGAGAGAGAGAGAGAGAGAGAGAGAGAGAGAGAGAGAGAGAGAGAGAGAGAGAGAGAGAGAGATGAACTCTGCTGTGCTCTAGGTCAGCACCTAAAACACCTATGTGACAAGTGGGAGAGTTTGTCAGCTAATGTAGTGAGCTGCTGGACAGCACAGTGACTCCACAGTACATCTTGGCATTCATAAACATGTCACAGACACACACACATGCGTGCACACACATACACAGCAAGAGAGAGAGAGAGTGAGCTGCTGAGCTTTGGCTAAAACACCAATTCCTGAAACACCGGCGAGACGGCCTTAAAATGGACATCTCTGCTGTCCCTGCACATGATGGATAGCCATGATAATGTTACTGGGACCAACAGCAATAAAAGTGACTCTGTCCAGGCATAAAGTACACAAATCAATCAAACTCAAGGTAATATAATTTATTACCCACCGAAACGGGAAATATGCTCAAAGACAAACATACACAGCAATCCCCCCATGTTCTGTGATAACCATTACAGAAGAGGAGACAGCGGCAGGAATTTCTATTGGCCGGTTCATGCGGCACTGGGCAGTGTGTCTTGGGAACAGGACGAGCTGTGATCCAGGCCTGCTCCACTCGCTGAGGCCCGGCAAACAGACCAGCACCACTGACAGCCATCCAGACTTTAACCCACCAATTAACATTTGGAAAGGATTAATCAGCTCCCATTTGGAGCCCAGTTTTAATGAGACTGAGTATGCTTTCAGCCAGATGTCCTCCTCTGTAGGTATCTATGAGAGCCTGTTGGTTTAATTAATTATTGATGTCTTAATGCCTCCTGCTTTGTGAGTCTCAGTCACTGGTGAGCCATGTGTCTCCAGCCTAAGCTAAGCCAGCAGTAACTAGGGTTTTTTATATTTATGTGTGTGCGAGTGTGTTAGAGAGAGAGAGAGAGAGAGAGAGAGAGAGAGAGAGAGAGAGAGAGAGAGAGAGAGAGAGAGAGAGAGAGAGAGAGAGAGAGAGAGAGAGAGAGAGAGAGAGAGAGACGGACGGAGAAATGAGCTAAGTAGGAAAAATGTGTGAGAGAACGAGATAGGCTTGGCACTTAAATGCACTGGATTGGCCTCTTCTTGTCCCCGCACTGCTCCACACAAACATGCAACATGACCTCCGCTCATGCACCACTTTAATTTGAGGTGATTGCATGTCCACTTACATAAATTATACACCGCCCTGCATACATTATTGATGCAGCAGAATCCAAAAGGCATGCTGGATTACTCGACTGAAGGCGCAATATCAAAAACAGAATAACTGATTCATTTCAGGTGAGCAGCCTGATTCATTTCAGGAGGGCAGACATACTGTACTATTTCATATTTCATATTTTTTATTCAAACCAGCACATCTACATCATTTCAGTTTATATTCCCTGATCTTCCTTTGCTTTCTTCTCCACTCATCTCATCTCCTCAATTCTTTCTTTCCTCTACTTTAACTCCCATACAGTCTCATATCTGTTCATTAACACTTATTTCTTCTCCTTTCATATTTCTTTAGCACATATCCTCTCTTCTTATTTACTTTACTTTCCTGTCCTCTCCTCTATTCTCCTCTCGTCTCATCATCTTATCTTGTCTACTTTCCTCTCGTTTCATCTAATTTCTTTACCTTTTCTTCCTTCCCCTCTTGTCCCCTTCCCCTCTTGTCCCCTTCCCTTCCCTTCCCTTCCCTTCCCTTCCCTTCCCTTCCCTTCCCTTCCCTTCCCTTCCCTTCCCTTCCCTTCCCTTCCCTTCCCTTCCCTTCCCTTCCCTTCCCTTCCCTTCCCTTCCCTTCCCTTCCCTTCCCTTCCCTTCCCTTCCCTTCCCTTCCCTTCCCTTCCCTTCCCTTCCCTTCCCTTCCCTTCCCTTCCCTTCCCTTCCCTTCCCTTCCCTTCCCTTCCCTTCCCTTCCCTAGTCATTTCTAAGCTGACTATGCCACAAATTCCCATACACAAACATGCACACTCAAAGTGTCTGTGTGTTTAAGTGTGCGTACGCTTATAGAGATGGGGGGATGAAAAACGATGCCACGCAACAGAAGCGTTTCCGTGTTCGCCAGTTCCTGCGCATGTGTTTAATCACACTTAATAATGTATCTACAGCACCGGCACCTACTCAGATAAATGGGAACACATGCTGAGGTGCAAGAGATATTTATCAGAACGACGGCAAAAACGCAAACTCAAGCACTTCCCTCTCCCCTGCCCTGCTATTTGGGAAGAATAAAACTCTAAGCAGTGGGTCAAATGGTCAGCTGGAGGTACTAAATGATTGAGTTGTGTTGCCATAAAGCAGAGCCCTGCTCCTCTCCTCCCTCATCCTTTTTGCAGAAGCCTTCCAGTTAATCCCTAGTGAACACTCTGCATTTTTCATTAGATGAGATGGAAGTTGACTCCAGGCCAGAAACAGTGGGGATATACTGAAACAATATTTTGACAAGCCAGAGTCGTAGAACTGGAGTGTGTGTGTGTGTGTGTGTGTGTGTGTGTGTGTGTGTGTGTGTACGTGTGTTTTTTTGGGATGGTGTCTGGCGTGTGTGAGGGAGACAGAAAAGAGTGGTGGCATTCTTCAGAGTTTGTATCTATACTTCAATTGTCAAACTGGCCTGGGCACATTGCGAGCCGTTCAAAATACACATTTTTTAAATTTATATAGTAATGCATTTATTCTGCAGTGTGAGCCATAAAGTTCAAACCGGTATGTAAAGTGTCACAGCATGATATCTTAGCGAGAGCCGTCCTCTTGAGTTAGTTCTTGGACACTGGAGAAGGCCGCAGCGCCAATGCCAGAAATTGGGGGGAAAAAACAGCGCTGCATGTCAAGGCTCACACGGATGACTTGACTCCTAAATATAGAACGGGAGATCCATTCATGTAATGTTATTACAGTTCTAATGCGCACAATTGTGGATTAGGTGCAGGAAGCCATATAGCCGCCTGAGCTTCTGAATATGTATGTGCTGGAAAAAGAAAGGAGCGTCAACTGAGACACTCTGGATTTGATGTTCAATAAAAGAATAAGCCTTTGACATGAAATATGAGTGGAGCTAGCCTCAATATAAAAGAATGTGGAAGAGAGTTAGAAGTGTGAAGAATTCTCTCAGATGTGCAGTGTGGACTGAATTATGAGAGGGATAGAGCACATGTGTTCATGTCATAATAAAGCGTCTTATACCTATGACACTCCAGAGCTGTAAAAACGGGAAAGTGAAAGCAAGAGGAAGCTGGACGAAGAACCGACATCATGAACACTTCCTGTCCTTCAACACACACTTAAAACAATAAAATCACTTGTATACACTGTAAAAAATATATTGTTGGTTTACCATACATAGCCTGGTTGCCTTACATTTTTGAGTTGATTCAAATAAAGAAATTGAGTTGATACAATGAAGAAAATTGGTTTAATAAATAGAAACTCAAAATATTAGTGTATCTGATCCGCATACAAAAATATGGATAAATCATGAAAATAGCACAATTTGGCATGTTTCACTGCGTCATAACAAATAAAACATACACAATTACTCAATATACTTTCAAAATCTTTTAATAATATTGGAATAAGTTTTAATATTGGAATAATATTTTGGGAATTGCTGATTCTCAAAAATGTTCATTGTATTAACTAAACTTTTAAATTTCGATGAACTCAAAATTACAAGGCAACCAGGTAACATATTTTTTAAATATTTTTTTTTTATAGTGTAGAACAGTCTCAAATGGTTTATCACTTAAAAACAGCATTATTCAGCATTGCTCCAAACAAAGACAATCTCTGTAGAGTCAGTTAAAGATTATTGTCCTTTTACAGTCATTACTAGATGTGGAGTGTCGACAAAAGACTATTACATGATTTAATGAAATGTCTTAGGACCTGACCTCTTAATGAAACATCATAAACCTTAAAAGCCCCAGAGGGAAGAGTGTAAGACAATGTGAGAATGAGAGTGAGAGGACGACAGAAGAGAGATCCGAATGCAATCACATACTACAAAGCTCCGCCGAGTCCAGCTGGAATAAGAGCTGCGGTGAGTGAGAGGAAGTGACATCATCAAGAGGAAACTTGCATCTTGTCCCTGATGCTTCACGAAGCAGCTCAAGACACAAAGCACTCTGAACGCTTCAGTAGGGGCAAGTTTCATATTAAGTATGTTTTCCGTTGCAATTAAGGTTTGGGCTTGATCCCTTCTGACATGGTAATTGTTATTTCAAATGCAAATTAATAAATCATGCCAGTCTAGTTAAGAATGAAAATAGGTCTCCACCAGTGGCGTCTCCGACCACTGCTGCATCTCACGAGAGGTTATTTACCCCAAACAGCCCTTAAAACACGCCTTACCACTTTTCCGCACATAAAAATACATAAAACGAGAAGAAAGCATGACATAAAGCGAAACTTACAGATAAAACGTGAATTTGAGATCCAGCAACAAGAGCATCTCTTTCCTACGTTCATCACTAATACAGTATGCAAATGGTTTACCCTTCTCCACTTCAAGTTCAGGCTGCAGAGAATTCAAAATTTATGCTGAATAATGTTAACTGGTCACATCCCGGGCCCTTGCCGGATCCTCCAGGGTTAGCTCTCTCCCGCGGTATGCGGCGAGCACTTTAGCTATCACAGTGAATTAGTGTAAGACCTGTAATGCACCTTTAAGTATGTGAGCCCTTTTAAGGCACTTCGAGGTCATCTCCTTGGCTAAATATAAAGTACAACCTTTTGAACATTTATTTTCCCTTGCCAGGCCAGTGGCTCAGATAGCACGCAAAGGATGGCATGCACTTTCCTGACCCTCTTCCTCTAATGGCCTGAGCTGAGGAGAGAGAGGGACAAAAAAGAACAGAACTGAGAAACCCTGAAGGCCCCTACGAGGAACAGGGAGCCACTTGTTATCCCAGCATGGACAGTAAGACATGCTACGTAAGTGCTTTCAGCATGTTTTAGGGAGGGTAGACTCATAACAATCGTGCTAAACACTGGCGAGGTGGTGCTGGATGAAGTGAAATGAAGCTTAAAAAGATTGAAGTAGTTGTATAACCAAATATTTTGCCAACAGTTAAAAGGAACACGCCGACTTTTTGGGACTTCAGCTTATTCAGCGGTTCCCCTAGAGTTAGATAAGTCAATACATACCATTTTTATCTTCGTGCTATAACTCTGTCTGACGTACCCACCACTAGCCTAGCTTAGCACAAAGCCTGGAGGTAAGCGGCTCCAGCTAGCCTACTGCTCAATAAGTGACAAAATAACGGCAACATTTTCCTATTTTGAAGACTTCTAAATTCGTCTGACTCGTATTTTAAAATGCTTTAAAATAAGCATTTTTGTCAGGCTTCTATTTATAGGTTTCTACCTAAGAACCAGTACTTCTGAATGGGCTGAGGCTGGGATTTAGTGGGTTTGAACTGAAAGTATTTGATGAACATATACTATATGCAGAGAGGATTCACTCAGTAGCATTATCTAATTTTTGACAGAAGTTGCTTTTGCATCTGAGCTCTTCATGTTGTGATGTGTATAGTTACATTGTGTACGAAGACCGACGGAGAATGAAAAGTTGCAATTTTCTAGACTAATATGTCTAGGAACTACACACTCATTCCTGCCTAATAATCAGGGAACTTTTCTGCCGTACCATGGATGCAGCACCGCAATGATATTATGCAGGTGCGTTTACGCGAAAACTGCATTTTTCATGTACAGACGACACCATTGTCAATTTAAGGACCCCAAAAAGCTTTTGAGTAAATAAACTGCCAAAACGAAAAAATTATAATTTTTTTTTGTTAAAAATGCTGTTGTGTAAATGGGTCTTAATACCATTTGGGAATCATCTTTTCTAACTTTATTTAGTACACGTTTTCCCAACTAATATTTTACTTTATTTCATTTTTTCAAACTTATTTTTTATAGTTAACATTAACATCACTGATGTGAGAGTGCATTGTTAATGCGTGAAGATCGGTGTGTCTGACCTTTAGTCCACTGTAAGAGTAAAGAACCATAAACGGTGGATGGATGGGTAAGGAGCCACACTGGACCACGTCTGGGAATGAAAGACCACTAATCTAGTGAGCCTCTCAGCCACTGGGCTCTTAACCTGGAAATGGACAGATGAAAGAGGAGGAGAGTGAAAGAGAAGAGTATGTGGGGGGTGCTGTTCCGCTGACCCCATTAGATGGGACAGAGCAGTTCAGCCACAGATATGACAGGACCAAAGAAGAAATGGAGTAAGAGGGGATGATGAGACGATATAACAGTAAGAGTGAGAGTACGAAGGAGGAGAGAGAGAGAGAAATAGAGAGAAATAAAGAGGTGCAAAGCGAGTCACAGAATGAGAGAGGTCTGCTGAAATGGCAAAAAGGCTGTAAAAAAACAGCATAGTAGGAAAAAACTAAGAACAGAGAATGAGTGCGTGTGTTTGAGAGAGCCATATACAGCGGCAAGGCCGCTCATGAAAGGACTAAAGTGGGCACACGCTTCACTCTGCTTACTGGAGCAGGACATGAGAGGTCAGTTTTAGATTCTGGACTAGTCATCCACTGTATCTACACTGGAAGTGACCAAGGTTTGCATACAACAACGGCTGTTACTTTAAATAAATAAATAAATAAATAAATAAATAAATAAATAAATAAATAAATAAATAAATCAATCACACATAATGTACAGTATATACACCATTCCAAAGTTTGAGGGCAGTAGGATTTATTTAATGTCTTTGAAAGTAGTCTTTTAAATTTAAAGTAATAATAATAATACTACTAATAATAATAATACTAATAATAATAATAATAATAATAATAATAATAATAATAATAATAATAATAATAATAAATTACATTTATATAGTGCTTTTTCTAGGCACTCAAAGTGTTTTACATAGAAGAGGGTATCTCCTCAACCACCACCAATGTGCAGCATCCACTTGGATGATGCGACGGCAGCCATATTGTGCCAGAACGCTCACCACACACCAGCTGATTGGTGGAGAGGAGACAGAGTGATAAAGCCAATCAGGATATGGGGATTATTAGGAGGCCCTGATGGACAGGGGCCAATGGGCAAATTTGGCCAGGATGCCGGGGTTACACCCCTACTCTTTATCAAACGACATCCTGGGATTTTTAACGACCACAGAGAGTCGGGACCTCGGTTTAACGTCTCATCCGAAGGACGGGAGGAAAGTAGTTCTCTCTCTTTTCATCTTATTTTTTTCATCTTTTACCATTACAATTTATTTGATAAAAAATGCAGTAAAAGCAGTACTATTGTGAAATAGTATAACAATTTTAAATAAGTTATAAAAAAACATCTATACTTTTAAAAAGCTATTTAATTCGGACTGGGAAAGCTGAATTTTCAGCAGCCATTACTCCAGTCTTCAGTGTACATGAAGAATTGATTTCTTTAAATAAACTGATATAATGTATGAATGGTAAATACATTATATGTATTGAGTTAACTTTAAATGGTAAATTATTTAAATATATAATAATAATACATTTTATTTAGAATGCACTTTATATTAAACAAAATCTCAAAGTGAAAATCCATAAAAAGTGATTCATATAAAGTGAATGCTATGATTGTATTGATATACTTCAATAAAATCTGGCCATATGATATTTGTGAATGAAATGATATTTTAGGAACTAAAGTGTTGAAACGTCTGTCATGCTACACTTTTCGTTCTGTTGACTTCCATTTATACGCATTTCTGCATTTCGGCTTTTTGGAATATCGACCCTCCTGACACACACACACACGAGCATGAGTTTGGGGCAGGGCTACCAATGGCAGACACAAGGAGTGTTTTAGAGACCTCTTTCAAAATAGTCCTTTCTGTAAATCTGTTTGGTGGAGTTATATTTCATCTTTAAACTGCTCTGTAAAACGTACCAGGGTAATGCTGGTAAGGGAGAGAGTAAAGAAGAGCAGAGAGAACAGAGCAGATGTGTAGAGGGGGGCTGAGGGCACTATTGTGAGAAAGGTTGAGGAGTCTGTCCTGGTGGTCTCTGCACTCATGACTGCCTCAGACAATAGATGCTAATTGGCCTGGCTGTTGGTGGTCCAGCTGGAATAGCTGCCGGCCCATTGGACAAAGCGCCTATGGTTACAGCACTCTTGTGAGATGCGGTGCAGGAGAGTTCCGCTCACAGCCATGACACATACAACTAAATCACTTTCCAAGGTGTGAAATGAAGGCTGCCACTGTGTTGGGATCATGCAAACTCCAGGAAACCTGACAACTATCCAGTGTCACAACTGATTCAAAGGTATAGAAGGGTATAGAAGCTGCTTTTGCTACCTTACAGAGGCCTAAAACTCATCTGAGCAGCCCTGACCGGTAATGCACACATACACAAACATACATGGGCATAGAAACACTGGCAAGGCTACCCCACGGGGGAGACATCTGTGTGTTTGCTGGAGCAGTTGCAGGGAGTGTTAATTATGTATCAATGAGCCAAATGTACACCAGGATTCCGTGCAACCAGCATCCTGTGGCCATTTTCAGACATGTCAACACAGAGACTCTGGAAGTGTTTAATGTACAGAGCAGTTAAATATTCATCCTGCATTAAGATAGATGGCAAACATGGTCCAGCAAAGAGACAGAGAGGGGAAAAAAAGGACAATAGAGAGGGGGATAGAAGAAGAATCATTGTGAAAACCTCCCCCAGTTTATGTTATGAAGAACAAATAGGTACTCACACACACATTTGTTTCACTATATTCGTGAGGACACTCCATAGACTTCTATTGATTTTATAATAGGTGAATGATATTTTCAATGGCCTAACCAAACACTTCCCCTAAACCTATCCATCACAGAAACACTCGATTTAAATAGGCTGATTTATAGTTTTATAAGCCTCACTATATAAGTAAACACAATATATGATTTTTTATATAATAATATATAGCATTCATATATATATATATATATATATATATATATATATATATATATATATATATATATATATATATATATATATATATATATATATATATATATACATATATATATATGACTTTTTATTTTATTTTTTATAATGTATATTAGGTTGCATATTTCATAGCACAGCATAGGTATATATATATATATATCATAGGTCATGGGTGTGAAGTGAAAAAAATGTGTGCTTTGAATGTAATGTAAATTTCTTTGTGTAAATGTGCCAAATGCATAAAACATGTAAAATGTACATCAAATGCATTCACCAACAACAGTGGAACAAAACTAGATCGCACCCATTATAATAAACAGAGTTATCTACGCTGGGAGTTGATGGACGCCTCGTTTCTATTTTTTACACACCGCTCAGCTACACCTGGCAAGTGGCCCCCTGGTAGTTTGCGTTAGAGAGGACTAATCTAAGCCAACGTGCAGTTGCCTTACATTTAATCTGCGATTCTACAGTGGAAAAAAAGTTGTAGAGGTCACGCAAGAAGAATTCTGACCCAGCATTCCAAAAATACTTTTATGATGATACAGAGGTGCAGCTCAACCAGGTAGATAAATATGATAATCTTTTGAAAAATGTAGTTCATAGGATGAAATATTACAGTTGCTATTGTCACAGGGGCGCAGCTGACAGCGCAGGCGGCCACAGCTGAGGATGCTGGGCTTCTGGGGCTAACCGGGAAAGAAAACAGTCCCAATTAGCCAGCACAGGCAGGTCAGCTGGGCTTCTAAGTCCTTCTCTCAATTCAGCCTGAAATCAGCATATGCTGCATGTCTTAAAATAAAACACCAATTGAGAAAAAGACAGTGAAAAAAAGCGAGAGGACCAGCGAAGATAACAAGAAAAGGGGCAGAACAGAGATATACTGAGGATGAGAATGGGATAGAGAAAAACAATTTGTACACACCATTTGGGCATGCATGCATCCATCCATCCGTCCGTCCGTCCGTCCTTCCATCCATTCTTCTATCTATCTATCTATCTATCTATCTATCTATCTATCTATCTATCTATCTATCTATCTATCTATCTATCTATCTATCTATCTATCTATCTATCTATCTATCTATCTATCTATCTATCTATCTGTCTGTCTGTCTGTCTGTCTGTCTGTCTGTCTGTCTGTCTGTCTGTCTGTCTGTCTGTCTGTCTGTCTGTCTATCTATCTATCTATCTATCTATCTATCTATCTATCTATCTATCCACCAACCTACCCACCAACCCATTAACACATCTATACATCCATAAAGTCTTCAGGACATTGTGTAATCTGGTTATTAAAACCCTTTAAAATCACAGGTCAGTGAACCAACCGTTGGACTCTGGTATACGAATGCTGCCTCTAGTGGCCAGACTAGAAAGTATACATTTGTTTAGTCTCCACACATGCATTATCAATTCCATCAGTTACAGAATCTAATTGTTGTACAAGAGTCCATAATTATTGAATGCAGATTTGTATGGAGATTAATAACAGAGTTTGGCAGAGTGAGCGTCACACTGATGAGGTTGTGAGTTTTGCACGGCCCATCCAGATGTAGCAGCCTGCCAGACACAACAAAGCCAGCCTCTGACCTTTACGCATGGACCACATTTAAGAGTGGCCGTAAAGGATCAGGTTACAGACTAAAATAGCTGCCCTGGCCCCCTCCACCTCTACTCCTAAACCACTCTACCTTTAAATTTGGGGCTGTGGCTATTGACAGATGTTCCTTTCCACACAACCCTGCAGACTGGCAGGACATCTGGTTAATTGAAGGATGCTGTCAATCCAACTAAGTCCTTTACTTGGGAGTGAGATTGCATGACCCTTGTCTGGCTGAAAGGGTTTGAGGAAGGAATTGTGTCATCACTGAGTTTTGAGGTAGAGATCTGGCCTCTTTTAGTTTCTTCAAGGCTAGAAGTAGTTCCATAATGATTATATAGATGCATTCATTTATTTTTCAATCCTTATCTACCTGAATGGGACTGTTAGGCATCCAAGGAATGTCCCTGTAGAACATCTGATGCACAAATGTTGCCTGGTTGACTTGAAATGTTTAGTCCTCCAGGGGTCAAGGTGAATAATTTTTTTTTTCTTCTAACCTCGCAATGTATTCATTCTCATTTTGTCTTTTTGATGTTCCTATTTATCGGTACAGCTGGATGAAAATGTCTCGATGTGCCGTTTTTTTAATGTTTTATTGCTATGCAACTTTTTCACGATGTATATTTATGCAAAGATGGAAGATGGGATATGAAACTTTTCCTTCAGGTTGAATGGCGTTGCTCTCCTCCTCAGCCCTGCGAAGCTGGTCTACACACATCAATTAGAACGTGCACACACATATCCTTCTGCTCCCCTCTTACTTTGACACACACTTCCTGTCTGATGAAAGCCCACACTGTGTTTGATATCTACACCGGTAGCCCACTCTCAAACAAAACCTCTGAACCTGACCATGACCTGGGCAACCACAGCTGGGTGGGACAGACCATGTATCTTAACACGACTTTATGACCTCACTCCTTTCAAGTGAATTTGCCTAATTAGCAAACATGAGGAATGGGTAAAAATGAAAGTCCCCGAAACCTTAGGAACACACACATCCTCTCACACAGAGCCTGTGCCGTTCAATCAATATTGACTGATAGACTGTGAATATTTAAACTATTTGCCAACCGAAACTGCCCATTTGCACAAGGGCTTGATCTGAAGTACCACAAAAGATCTCATCATGGAAGACTGCTGGTGGACAGTATTTAGCACAACCGCAAAATCCAGCTAATCACACAAACTGAAGGTAATTAAATATGAGACGTTCCCAATGCCATCATCCTCACACCTGGGAGCTTCTAACAGCGTTTCTAACAAATCTATTTGAGAAAAATTCAAACGAAAATCCACCAGAGTAATCCAGGTTAAATGAATCTCTCTGAGGTATGGCAGCAAGTGTTCCACCAGGGATTGAAGTCTGGAAGCCTCGGGTTCCTCTCCCTGTGTTTGATTTAGTGTAGCTCCAGACGGACGCAGTCAGACGGCCCCCTCAAGACTGCTCTCTCCTGAGGAACTGCCTCTACTCCCTCAACTTTTCCTGAGAGATATACCACCTTTCCACAGAGCACCACTTAGCTGAGAACTTGAAAGAAGCAGTGTGTTTACTGAAAAGTTTAGTCCATTGAAAATCCAGAATTAAGAGCCGTTCTTATTTTATGAGAACAGGGAAGTTTATAACAAAGCTATATTGATAATCTATCTATTGATTATTGGAACAATATAATAGAAATCACTTTTAGAAAGATTTCTTCAGTTGATGAATGATAAAATCACTGACAGCCAATAAAAGTCCATCTGACGTTAAAGAGCTTGAGCATTTAAGGCAGTATATAACATACCTGAAGTGTGCGCTTAACAATAAACAGTACATTGTCAAATGTTGGTGTGGATGCTAACTTCTGTTAAATAAAATATCTCGCTTGGCATTGAACTTTGAGCTTTATAATTTTACAGGTATTATTTATGCTCTAACAGCAACATTACACACTAACTAAAGTTTGAAAGATGGAATCGCGAAGAACGGGACCTTTAAATATCCCAAAAAGCAAAAATATCCCCCTCCACTTAATTTTCTAACCTTTATAGATCTTAGCATTTCAGGAATGTATCACTACAAAATTGGAAGAGGTTAAAATAGTTCAGAAACTTTTAACTGTTAAGTGACTATCACTGTTACTACCAAGGAAAACCAATGCTTCTCATGTCAATAAATCACCAAGAGAAACTTAGGAATGACAGGAAACAGGATATTGGGACACTGCTGCCTCAATGGGTCTTGGTCAGTGGGGCAGAGGTCTAGGAAATGACTGTTAGCACACTATCAACAAACTCCTTGACACCTGACCAAACTTCCTGTGTGGAAAGGAAGTGAGAGTGGCCGCAGGGGCCACAGTTAACAGTCAGCTCATGCACTGATGGGGGGAAAAAGGAGAGCGAGCGATAAGGGCAGACTTAACCTGCCGTTTATCAGCTATCTGACATGAGGAGATGGGCCCAGTGCTTTATGTGATCAAATATTACATTATTCCGGTTATGTAATATTATTTGAAAATGGCCAGGAACGCACACACATATGCACTGGCTCTCACACCGCGATGCTCTCATTCTAGCACACATACAATAATAGGAAGTAATGCTAATGCCATGCTTAAAATATTTCAGGGTTGAGTAAAGTCGCCTATGAAATGCAAATTACAAATCTGCTGTTAGAAAAAAAGAAAAAAAAATCAAGAAGAGCACAGCCACGCACTCCTGAAGTGTTTAAACCACTAAGATGCTATGAATATTAATGTTCTGAAAAATCACAATAGCAGCACCGAGCTGTTTACAGGAGCGAGCGGCATGTTTCGGGCCCCCGAATCTGCTGTTTAGCATGCGCCGGTACCAGTCCGTATCAAACATGGCACGCGTTAAGACAACACCGTCTCAGTTGCCGCTGCTCAACTGACATCCTGCATTGTGACCTATGGATGGAAGAACAGAAAAAAAAGCCTTTGAGACAGAAGGAGATAGAGAGAAAGGGAGTGTACTGTAGCCAAACACTGTACGTCTGACCTCCTGTCTTTCTAAGTGCGGTGTTAGCATGTCTCTGAGGCAGCGGTGCATGGGCGTCCTAGCACACTACATATGTTCCAGCCCAGTCACCATAATGAAACAATGACAATCCATCCTACGCCTGGCAGTGAGCAGTCTCTAAAAACCTCACATTACGTACAACCGCTAAGCTGAAACATTTAATAGGACATTATCATTACCACGCACTGCTGTATTAACCTAATAAACATCAGTGGGAGTTACTGTATGATAGCAAACTGGAATTATCACTGCTGTTATCCCGTCATAATTGCACGTGTAGTAATAGAAGTCACCGTAAATTGGATATTAGTGTGTTAAAATGCATCATATCGTATTAGGACCTGCTGAGATGGTAATAACTAAATGAGAGTGTTCATTGCTCTAAACAAGTTTATGAATTTGATAAGTGAGGTGAGACCTCAGGTTTATTTTGATGTTTCACAAACCGTCAGAGTTTGCTTTCGAATTTATCTTGAGAGAGTTCAAGGGAGCCATTCAAATATGACCATGGCTATTCCGCTATTGCTTCTGGTTGATGAGGACGAGGCTTTTGAGGCTTATCTCACCTTTTATAATAGAATTTCAAAATAAAATACACACACACACTCGCACACACTGTCAGACATTTACTCCCACCGTGAAAAATAGGCACAACCAAAGAGATTATACTGTCGTCCATTTCGTGACACCTGTGAGGACACCGCAAACAGTCACTCGTGCTTTATCTTTCCTTTGAGCCGAATGGAGGCTACGGCTTTATTGGTTTGTTAGTTAAGAAAGTAGGCCAGCATAAGCAGGACACAATAATAATTCCTTGAGTGGCTGGGCTCTGGCCTCGGCGAGCCCGCCGATGATGAATCTGTGTGCCACGGTACATTATAGCGGGATAAAAGAAGAGGGGGGTGAAGGACAGTGCCTTCTCTGAACCTTAATCAGATGCAGATCAGACTAAAAGCATCGGAGCAGCAAATCCCCGCTCCAAAGCACAGCGCCACACCACGCCGGCCACCCTCTCTCTCTTTTCTTCCATTTCTCTCACCCGCTCCCCCCACACACACCCCCGCCCTCTCCCTGAGCCCTTTATAAAAGGTTGGTAGATAGATTCAAGTCTTTATTGGAAGATCATATGGGATGACTGCAAAATCCCATTACTTGTTGATTAAGTATTGATCCCACCCCCAAGTATTAACAAGTAAGCTAATATGGAGTGACCCGTGAGACCAGTGGCTGTGGAGCAGAGAAATCAAACGCTTTGGGGACAGAAAAAAGAGAGGGAGAGAGAAAGAGAGAGAGAGATGGAGAGAGAGAGAGAGAGAGAGAGAGAGAGAGAGAGAGAGAGAGAGAGAGAGAGAGAGAGAGAGAGAGAGAGAGATCATACAGAAGACAAAAAGAAGGGCACTGAGTAAAGTGAATAGAAATAGACAGATGTGAAGAAATAGACATTGTGAACGAGAAGGAAAGAAGCGCCGCTTCAAACGTGTTAGTGAACTTCTGTCTCTCGACTCTGGTTAAAATGTCACACATCAATGTGCAGATCAATGAGCGCCTTATTTTTCAGCCGCCTCCTTATTGCCATCATCAGATGGCTCTCCTCTCGTACCTCCTAATGACTCGGGCTGAATTCCCTCCCTCCTGCGTGTCAGTGTACAGCGAACTTCTCTTGATCTCTCTTGATTCCAGTGTGGGCCCTTCAACTGTGCCCTGTGTTCTTCTGACACCACCAACCCACCCACATGCTCACACCAAACGGTACAGCATGTATTCAAAATACAGTCCAAAGCTAATTTTCCGTCACTTTTTATTCTGGTCTTAAAAAGCTTTTATTGTTCGTAAGCTGGTTTTTACTCTGTTGCTGCTTAATATTGGGGAGGCTACTTTAAAACTAGTTGAAAAGTAACAAGCTCATTAGAATACCATTGTTAAAGGGATAGTTCAACCAAAAATTAAACTTCTGTCATTTACCACCATCATGATGCACCGCATTCTTTCTTCTACGAAACACAAAATATGATTTTGTTTTGTGCTCTGAAAAAGAAAGTAAGTCATTCAGGATAAGGAGGGTGTTGATGAATGAAAAGAGAATTTTCCTTATTTATGAGAACGATTCCTTCAAACAACTGTCAAGAAGTCCTTTTTAAAAAGTAGTTACATACATTATACACTATATATATGTATACTATTTAGGGGACACTATCTTTTAAAATAACAGATTTTTTTTTTTTTTTTTTTTTTTTTTTTTTTTTGCAGAGCAGTAACAATGTCATCATTCAACTTTAACATATACATTTACCCCAAATAGCATGAATACAAGTAGAAAACAGTTTAATTCAAAACTGATAAAGAAGGTTTTTATTTTTTTTATAATTTTTTTTTTTTAGATTAGGGTCCAATTCTTACTAACTAACTATTAACTATGACTTTTGCCTAAATAAACTCCTAATTACTGCTTATTAATTCGTATTGAGGTAATTGTTTCATACAAGTATTGGGTTGGAATAGGGTGTTAGGGATGTAGTATATGGTAATGCAGAATAAGGCTTTAATATGTGCTTTACGTATAAGTATTAATTAACAACCAATATACTAGTAAAATGCATGCTAATAAGCAACTAGTTTATAGTGAGAATTGGATCCTTAACTAAAGTGTTACCAAGATTTTTTCAGAAATGACAATTCTGTACAAGTGACTTCTGTGTACAGACCAACTTAATTGATTGTTTAACATGAACTGCCTGGCACAAATAAACCACTTAAATGGAAATTAATCTTTCTAATGCTACATATGACAGAAAGAACAAACACTGCAGCAACAACAACAAGAAAAAAAGAAGAAGATGAAAATAGTTGTGACTGGAATAGTTTAACAGACTAACTACTGTCACGCTACGGAGAAACTTACGTAGCAGTACGTGTATGGGTGCAGGTATGGTACCTCACACAACTTATTATCATCAATTCGACAATGTAGAGTCAAACCCTTCACCCACGTGTTCACTGTCAATAATTCATATTTCATTTAAAACCCATCACTACCGTGATCACAGTGTTTGTTATTGCACACAGGAAGATTACTTCAGCAGGAGTGCATGAGCAGAACATCAACAGATTGTTTGTCTTCATGTAACTGTCATTCAGTACTTCCCTTTTGTGTAAAGAGAATGAATAGAGATGATAGAAGAAAGAATCAATGAGAGACGCTGTCAGAATTTTCATATTAAAATGGAAAAGAGGGGGTGAAAAGACACAAAGGATTTGTTATTCTAGCAGACTGCTCGGTCAGTCGATATGTCCACAGATTATTCAGATTAGTGAGAGGTTTAACTCCGTTCATTGACTTGACGAAGGTTTCGTCCGGTTAAAAAGCTGACACAGTCCATTACGAATAACATTCCGCTATTGATTAGTTTATTCCGCGAGAAACTCTTCTACATCTCTCTCTCTCTCTCTCTCTCTCTCTCTCTCTCTCTCTCTCTCTCTCTCTCTCTCTCTCTCTCTCTCTCTCTCTCTCTCTCTCTCTCTCTCTCTCTCTCTCTCTCTCTCTCTCTCTCTCTCTCTCTCTCTCTCTCTCTCTCTCTCTCTCACACACTCACACACACACACACACACACACACACACACACACACACACACACACACACACACACACACACACACACACACACACACACACACACACACACACACAAGCGTTCTAGCCTCATTACACAGCTGTGCAAATTATATGTGTATTATGTAACCCCACAAGGTGCATACAATAATTTTTATGAGTACAGTTAATGTTTTTCTATGGTACATCCATTGTTTGCCAGATTCACTGCTAGTGTTTCCTATGGATGGATGGATGGATGGATGGATGGACAGACGGACGGACGGATGGATAGATGGATGGATGGATGGATGGACAGACGGACGGACGGATGGATAGATGGATGGATGGATGGATGGATGGACGGACGGACGGACGGACGGACGGACAGATGGATGGATGGATGGATGGATGGATGAATGGATGGATGGATGGATTGATGGATGGATGGACGGACGGACGGACGGACAGACGGACGGATGGATGGATGGATGGTGGACTTGTGAACTTGTATGCCAGTGGACTGATCAGGCTCTAAGTAAGAAAAGCTGAGTCTCCAGCTTTCAAAAGTTTGCTTTAAAATATAAATACAAGGAGGCACAGCTAACAACTTTTTATTAGGTTTATAAAGGTCTATTGATCGATCATTAAGGAACTGTCCAGGTCTTAACACACAATGTGTAGAACCTGTTTGTATAGCTTGCTGAGTAACCAAATAATTTCTCAGAGTCTATTTATTAGAGATGCAAATGCCTTATAGAACGAAGGACAGAATGGATGAGGCATGATATTTGTCAGCCTAATGGCCAATTAAGCCCCTCTAAACAAGAATGTAGGAGATTAGAATCTCGCCGACCCCCTCTGAGACATTAAGTGCGTTTACATGCACTTTAAAAGTTCGATTTCAGTTAGACTAAAACTATAATTTGTCTTTTTACAACGTTATATAAATAGTCCCACCAATATCATGCCAATGAATTAGACTACAAAAGTAATTCCTTTGCCAAATGATGAGGTGATATCATTAATAAATTAATTTAAAGCAATTGCTGCAAAAGGTGTGATAGTCTTTTTTAGAGATGGCATACATGCAATCAAACAAATAGCCTTAAAGGTGAAGTGTGTACATTTTATCGGCATCTAGAGGTGAGGTTGTAAATTGCAACCGCCCACCGCTCATCCCTTCTTTTGAAGCACATATAGAAGCTATGGTGGCCAACACAGGACAAAGGTATCGTCGACTGAGAGAGTAGCTAGGGCAAAAACTGTAGGGCAATTTGTCCATTTAGGGCTACTGTAAAATCACAACGGTGAAACTTGACAATTTCACTGTAAGAGGACCCACGCTGTATACACCACTGATCACGCCGGTTTTAACCTTACCAGACGGAAGTAACAACGGATGGGAACACTAGATAAGATTTTTCTGATATGAGGTAAAAAAAAAAAAATAAAAAATAACAGTTAGTGTCTTAAGACATCATTGTGTTGTCACAAGCAGCAGGGTTTTTGTGCATATTGTCTAAGCATGTTTTTTTTTTTTTTTTTTTTTTTTACCCATTCACATGCATTATGAATGGCAGACTGCTATGGTTGGAGTTACAAAACTTAATTTGTGTTCTACTGAAGAAACAACGACACCTACATGTTGGATGCCCTGGGGGTAAGCAGATAAACATCACATTTTCATTTTTGGATTAACTATCCCTTACACACACACACACACACACACACACACACACACACACACACACACACACACACACACACACACACACACACACACACACACACACACACACACACACACACACACACACACACAAAGCCACCGTATTGAATCTATTGATATTACTGTCACTAAAACTACTTATCTATCCCCACTTGCTGTCATAAGAAACAGTCACTACACCAAGTAGTGACAGTTGTGTGTGTTTGATTCACAAAATAGAACAGACTCATTCAAACATCATTCAGGTACAGTATTATATATAATAAGACATAAGACTGTTTCTTATGACAGCAAGTGGTGAAAGATAAGTATAAGTAAAGATAAAGATGAAGATAAGTAAAAGAGATGTCTGATTCCTGTAGGAAATCTCTGAGTGTTTTTCAAGACTTATCATGGCAGGCCTTTTTTATTTTTAGTTTAAACTGCATTCTGGACACATTTCTTCCTTCTCAGTATGTATTTTTGCAGTGCATTAGACATTTGACAAGGTCTTTTGAATATACATCCACAATTTCTTAGTGACCAACACTTTCAGCTCCACACCGTAGGAACTTTTCCTAGCGTGCGTAACCTAAAATAAAACTTTCAGTATGGGGGCTCGGTGCACAACTTAGTCCACAATTGTATTGAAACCAGGCCTGTTGTATGTTGCCAAAATATTCTGTGGTTTTCTGGAGTTTAGACGACTCTCCTGTGATCTAGGATGGCTTGGAAATTGGATCTTGGCCTATAATAAGCAGGGCTGGAGAACCGTGGGCCGCCTAAGCCAAAGAACAGAGACATGAATAGGTCCCAGGAACACTGGGTCACACAAAGCCTTGATTGACTGGATCAGATGCTTGGTACGATCAGATACTTGGGCCCGGTTGAAATCAAAGGGAGGTGGGCTCTTTTAAGCACACATCGGGGGGAAAGGTGGGGGCCGAGGCTCAGTTCTAAAGAGCCGAAAAATCTTGTCGCCTGACGCACTGAAGTCCTGCGGTATCGGAAGGTCAGCACAGCTTGTCTGAACATGACAAATAATGCCCACAGAAACTGCTAAAGTACTCCAAATCCCGCTAATGTGCTCTGGGATATTTCACCAGGAGAGGTTTTTAAGGAAGATGGTGGGTGCAGTTCCATCGCTCTCTTCATTACACCCATGTGGTGACAATTGCAGTGCCCCCCTTCTTCCCAATCCCATCCCCCTTCCATGTTTAGAAGTGGAGGACATCAACATGCACAGCATGTAATGATGTCAAAGAGCTATTTCATGGTGAACGTTTGGTTTGAATTAGAGGCCAGTGGGAGTGCGGACTCTCACACACTCTGGCAGCGTCCCTTTGTTCCTCCCTGATCTGTGGTGCGGCGGAGACCTCTCTCTTTTTCTCTTTCTCTCGTTCTACAAAACACTCTCTCCACCACTCTCCCACCCTGCCATTATGCATATACCCACGATGCCCCAATGTTCACACTCTTAGATGGATGATCTTGCAAACACTGACATTTTCTATGCAGGCAACTCACACATACACACTTTAGCATCCGTTTGGCACTTTTAAACTCACT
Organism: Pseudorasbora parva; assembly: GCF_024679245.1. NCBI lineage: Eukaryota > Metazoa > Chordata > Actinopteri > Cypriniformes > Gobionidae > Pseudorasbora > Pseudorasbora parva. The sequence continues at coordinate 19,379,192 of NC_090188.1, forward strand.
ACCACGGTGCAGAACGCTGTTGCATAAACACACATATGTACATTTACACTGATAAAATCCTAAAACGTGTTGCCATGTAGCGTCTCCAAGTCATTACATTACTCAGAAGCTGAGAAAAACTGTTTAAAAACCATACAAACATCTCCTACACACTTTTTTTTTTTTTAAATCTCAGACAGTATAAATGGAAAAGGCAGATTTTCTGTGAGCTGAATATGGATTGAGAGTAGACATGGCTGAATGAATAAATGGAAAGTTTGAGAAGCTGAGAGGAGAGGAGCGGACAGTGTGACCTTTTTAAGATCCCAGTCAAATGGGTAAATAAGATCCCGAGGTGACTGTCATTTACAGGTTGGGTATTGACGCGAGGCCGGCCAGTCCTGAGAGAGCAGGCCACTGCGAAGGACAGACACAGAAAGTACACATGTGCCAGAAGACGCAGACGGACCGAAACTATTATACAAACACACACGCATGACAGCTGACAAGGTAAAGATAGGAGATGCATACAATGACAAAAATTATGTTTAGTCATTTAGCAAAAAACAGTACTCTATCATTCAAAGTCCAAAACTTTTTAAATAAGCAAAAAGAAAAATATGCAGTCGGCGAATTGCATAATGCTACAGTATAACTGTTAATTGCTTTAACACAATTTCACTGTAAAATATTGCAAATACTACAGCATTTTTCATTAAATTTCATATTTCTTTTTTACAGCAATTTTCATTACTGCTTTCAAAGTTAATGCGTTAGCGTATATGATTAATTCTTTATTCAGTTTAACGCGTTTATAATATTTAACGCAATTAACGCAGAATGCTTTTTTTTCTGTCATCCTTTGGCTAGCGTTCCATAATATGATCGCACTCTTATTCATGCAAATGCTTTTAGACCATTCAAGTGTGAAAAGTCAATGTCCGAATTCTCTTTGTTTTATTTGTCCGTGAATGCCATGTCTATGTGATACGCACACAAAGCACAGAAAGACATGCGCTGGTATCGTGCGCACAGGCAGCACGCCAGAATCGAGTTGTCTTTCGTGCTTAAACAAACAATAAAAACAGCAGGTCTTAAAGTGACAGCAGCCACTAATGCTGTCTGTCATTAAAGGTGGGGTAAGTGTTATTTCAAAAGCGTTTTAGAAAAAGGACTCGGGCCGAGTGGAATAACAAACTTGTAGCCAATCAGCAGGTAAGGGGCGTGTCTATGGTGAGAAAAGAGGCTCAGAATGGTTCAAAACATACGAGTCACACAGGACGGACATTAGCCAAGAAATAATTAATATATGCTGGCTTTTGCTTGAATATGCTCGTGTGTCACGTTCGCTTGTTTGTCCATTTGCGATTGTATTGTCGCTCACTTCAGCGATGATAAAGACCCGTTCATTTCCACACCGTATGGAGCATCTAAATCCCCTCAGTGTTTCAAGGTTTCAAGTGTCAGCTCACAAAATGTGTCCGACAGGTAAGATACTATAATACTATAATAAGATACTAATAAGTATAATACTATAATAAGATACTAATAACTATAATACTATAATACCACTAATAAGATACTATATACTCCTAATATACCGGTATGTTTGTTTCCTCTTTTCATGATCTATATAACCCATCCGGTCATAATTGTAATATGTCGTTAGCTGGACTGTCAGATCATGTTCTATCCAGTTGTTCATGATAAGGGTTTGTGTTTTTGTGATCGCTAAAATAACTCTCTGGTCATAAATGTAATATGTCGTTAGCTGGACTGTCGTGCGCGTGTTCTATCGATTTGTTCATGAGAACGGTTTGTGTTTTTGTGATGGTGACTTTTTCATTGAATTTTCAACCTGGATTAGTTACACACAGATTCTGCCATGTAGTCGTTGCCTGGGTTACGTATGTGTGGGGCGGAGATACAGCACTCTGGGAACAGCCTATTCGTTCAGAAATTTATTTCTGTGTCTTACCCTCTCATTTGAGGGTGTCAATGATGGCCTTCTGGACAGCAGTCAGGTCGGCAGTCTTACCCATGATTGCGGTTTTGAGTAATGAACCAGGCTGGGAGTTTTTAAAAGCCTCAGGAATCTTTTGCAGGTGTTTAGAGTTAATTAGTTGATTCAGATGATTAGGTTAATAGCTTGTTTAGAGACCCTTTTCATGATATGCTAATTTTTTGAGACAGGAATTTTGGGTTTTCATGAGCTGTATGCCAAAATCATCAGTATTAAAACAATAAAAGACCTGAAATATTTCAGGTGGAGTGCAATGAATCTAAAAAATATGAAAGTTAAATTTTTATCATTACATTATGGAAAATAATGAACTTTATCTGACCTGATATTTGACCTGTATATATATATATATATATATATATATATATATATATATATATATATATATACACACACATATATATATATATATATATATATATATATATATATATATATATATATATACCTGTATATATATATATATATATATATATATATATATATATATATATATATATATATATATATATATATATATATATACACGCATACATATCTCTCTCTTGCTATCCCTCTGTATTTGTCCATGAACATGTGATTTTGCTAAGGGCGAACATGTCTCAGTCCTCACTTCAAAACAATGCATACTATTTCTGTCATTTCTTTGCTTACTGTTCCTTTCCTAGAGCCATTGCTAATAAGGGGGATGTTTTCCTAAGTTATGGTCAAGGATGCCTCCCGTTAACTTATCACACAGGAAAATGCCAGAGACAGCAGGGCTGCAGGCAGATGCGCTGGGTAAAACTTGGCATAAGCTCTTTATCAGAAAATATTAGGTTTACGCCTAAAGGTGCTTGCTTGTGTCAGCTTCTGAGGCTGTCTGGAAATCCCTGCCTCGATGTGACAGGTCAGTGTGCCAAAACTAGCCAGCAGATGAAAGATGCCTCTACATGAATACACGCAGAAGGCACTCGTCCACATAAATATAACAGTTCATAGAAACTGCAGTATTACGTTTTAATATTTAACAAAAAAACTAAAACAAATGATGAACAGAATTTCTATTATTATCATTAAAAATAAACCTAATTACAAACAATACTGTAAGTATTTAGATACGTACAAACACAAATACTGGCAGTAAAAATGTTTTTTAAAAGAGCTACAGATTTTAGTTAATTAATTCATGATAAACAAATGATATTTGTTGGTTGGTTTGTTTCCACGTCCTCTTTTTTCCACAAGAAATGTATTCTTTTATCATTGCTCCTCATTAAATTAAGCAGTGCATGATTTATTCATGGTCAAATAAGGAAAACAACATCAAGATGTGATGCTTACCTCCAGAACGCGTATTTAATAATGACAGGTTTGTACTTGTGTGTTCTTTTATGTATCAAAAACATTATAAATCAAAAACCATCCTATTTCTCCAAGGTTGAACAAAACTTTAAGAGTTTCTAGTTGAATCAAGTGCCTCTATAAATAACCAAGTTCATGTGATACAGATCAAACTGTAGAGACGTTTGAAGTGCAAGCAATATGTGCAAGTTGCTCAGCTCTCCTAGATCGATTGAGAGGGTCTTACAGGGGTCAGAGTGGATGCCTGAGGGAGAAGAGGAGTCAAACATAATGTTGGGTGTCAGACTGTTGACATTTCAGATCTTCAGATCCGTTCACCATGCCAACACGAAGAGACGAAGAGAGGGAAAAAAGAATGCCAGGGGCAGTGTGCACAAATACAGTATGTGAGTATGTTGCCTGAAATGGCCAGGGTCACAGTAAAAGTTGACAGGCCATGTTGCCAATAATCATAATCATTATGGGTCGTGCTAGTATGCAGATACATCTTGCATTTATTTACATATCTTAATTATTTTTTTTGCCTTAACAATGCTAGTTTTAAGATCTATCTTGCCATCTAGATTTTTTTAAACATGGATTGACTGCCGCAATAAAATTTGTGCAAAAAATGAATAGAAATAAATAATAAAGCAGCCATGTTTTCTATTAGTGTTACAACCCAGCCTGATACTCCAGCACTCTTTGTGCTTGACATTAATTTACACAATTTAGGGATACGTTGACAGTTTCTAAACTAAACTTTAAATTTAAGCAGATAAAAATAGATTCAGTCGGAGCACAAAAACAAAACAAAAAACCTAATACTGAAACAAAGTGTGAAACACTTCATGTTCCTCACCAGAAATGAACAGACGTATTAACTGTAGGTGATACACACACAAAAGTCACTAAAATGGCATTCCATAATGCTATACTTTAAAGATCTAATAACATATGTACACACACACACACACACACACACACACACACACACACACACACACACACACACACACACACACACACACACACACACACACACACACACACACACACACACTTTATATTTCACTATAAAATATTTGTGTGAAATTTACACAAAAAAAGTGGGGTACCAGAAATATATTGCAAAAATTAAAATAATGTTTTTATGTTTTATACATTTGCAAAGATTTCAAACAAACTATTGTTTGTTGTATTTTGCGGAAAATAATGAATTTAATTCATTTTGGAATACGGCTGTATACTTTTTCCGCATTATAACAAAATGTGGAAAAATTGAAGCGCTGTGAATTAATTTCTGACTAATTCAGAAAATAAACAATTGATTTTGAAACTACGTACTAGTAGATTAGTATAAATATGGGATTATATTAAAATTTGAGCATGAAAAAAAGCACTTAAAATGAAATGCAATGCTTTATATTCTTCCCTACCAAATAAAGCAAAAAAAAAAAAAAAATGCTTAAAAAAATTCAAAAGTAGTGCTTATATATCAATAAAAGTACCTAAAGTTATAGAACAAACTAAATTACCACCAAAACTAATTACAAGTCCAACTATTGTGACCTACAATAACAAAGCGTCCCTTGTTGTGTGGGAGTCAGACCAGCTGTTGTAATGTGGCTAATAGTCCTACAGCACCCATATCATTGGGATGGAGTGACCCATATCTGCCACACGCGAGCAGGCTGGTGCTGATCCCCACAGCTCGTCTCCTGTCTTTCTGAGCCGAGTGTACCGCCTGGCCCTGGCTCTCACTTCTGGGCTTGGATGGGCCCCTGACGAGGCTATCTTAAAAATGCTCTAAGATCCTCTGTCCTTTACTGTCTCATTCAAAGCACCACATTTTTAATATTCAGCACTGCAAGATGGTGGGAGCATTTGTTCAGGCCGCCACATTAAATAGCTCACACACTCACTGATGAACTTGAGGCTCCAAAAGTGGGGCTATGAATTTATCATAACAAGGTCACAAAGAACAATATTTGCATGTATGGATTTAAGCACAGTGATAATGAAATACGGCCTTATACATCAGGCGAGGCAACAAATAAGTCTGTGGGGTGTTAATTCATAATCTGTGGCCTTAAATATGATATCTCACAGTCTAGAACATGTACATGCAAACTCACACACACGTGACTGGTGCAGCCGAGCACATACAGCTCATGCATGCACAGACACACATACACACACACATACACACACACACACACACGTCGTGTTTCCATGTTTTATGGGGACTTTCCATAGGCGTAATGGATTTCATACTGTACAAACTGTACATCCTATCCCCTACACTGCCCCTGCCCCTAAACCTACCCATCACAGGAAACATTCTGCATTTTTACTTTCTCAAAAAAACTCCTTCTGTGTGATTTATAAGATGTTTTCCTCATGGGGACCTAAAAATGTCCCCACAAGGACAAGGATTTCGGATATAGCCATCTTTGTGGGGACATTTCGCACACACACACACACACACACACACACACACACACACACACACACACACACACACACACACACACACACACACACACACACAAACACACACACACACACACACACACACACACACACACACACACACACACACACACCATGGATTTAATTTACAGAAACAGCTTATGGGGACAATTAAAGCAGAACCTTGAAAATATAAGCATTTAAGCACTCAAGGCCAGAACACATTGTTTTGGAGTGTATTATTAAAGTAGTCGACCAATTAATACAAAGAAACAGGTTGTAGTTGTTAAAAAAAGGGAGAGAATTCAGAAAATATAAGGAAACATGCAATGACCTGTTTCTGAAAAGTGAGAAACAGTTGTAACATGACCTTAATTTCAGTGATATGGAGGAAAAAGTATAGTCTGTGAAAAAGAAAAAAGCACTAGAGGTTTATGAACAAGCCTGAAAAAGCCTGGTGAACGAGTAATTGGAGATCGAAAAGTCTTTTCAATGTTTCCTCTTTATTGTGTCTTTAAAGAAAACTTCACCGTTACAACTGCAAACAAGCATGATAGCTCACATCACTGTGAGAGTTCCTTTACTGGAACAACGGCGAAACACTAATAACAGCCTTTGACTCTACTCAATGAAGACTGAATTTACAACCTTTGGCCAACAAGCACACTTTTTCCATGTTCAATATCCAATGTTACTTTACTTTCTAAAGTCTGACAACTGTCCTGTGACGTCTCCTGTCCCGGTCCAGAGTCCTGTGCCATCTCCTGTCCCCATCCAGAGTCCTGTGCCATCTTCTGTCCCCGTCCAGAGTCCTGTGCCGTCTCCTGTCCCCGTCTCCTATCCTGGTCCAGAGTCCTGTGCCATCTTCTGTCCCGGTCCAGAGTCCTGTGACGTCTCCTGTCCCCGTCCAGAGTCCTGTGCCATCTTCTGTCCCCGTACAGAGTCGTGTGACGTCTCCTGTCCCCGTCCAGAGTCCTTTGCCATCTTCTGTCCCTGTCCAGAGTCCTGTGCCGTCTCCTGTCCCCGTCTCCTATCCTGGTCCAGAGTCCTGTGCCATCTTCTGTCCCGGTCCAGAGTCCTGTGACGTCTCCTGTCCCCGTCCAGAGTCCTGTGCCATCTTCTGTCCCCGTCCAGAGTCCTGTGCCATCTTCTGTCTCTGTCCAGAGTCCTGTGCCATCTTCTGTCCCTGTCCAGAGTCCTGTGCCATCTCCTGTCCCCGTCTCCTGTCCCCGTCCAGAGTCCTGTGCCATCTTCTGTCCCCGTCCAGAGTCCTGTGCCGTCTCCTGTCCCCGTCTCCTATCCTGGTCCAGAGTCCTGTGCCATCTTCTGTCCCGGTCCAGAGTCCTGTGACGTCTCTTGTCCCCGTCCAGAGTCCTGTGCCATCTTCTGTCCCCATCCAGAGTCCTGTGCCATCTCCTGTCCCCGTCCAGAGTCCTGTGCCATCTTCTGTCCCCGTCCAGAGTCTTGTGCCGTCTCCTGTCCCCGTCTCCTATCCTGGTCCAGAGTCCTGTGCCATCTTCTGTCCCGGTCCAGAGTCCTGTGACGTCTCCTGTCCCCGTCCAGAGTCCTGTGCCATCTTCTGTCCCCGTACAGAGTCCTATGACGTCTCCTGTCCCCGTCCAGAGTCCTTTGCCATCTTCTGTCCCTGTCCAGAGTCCTGTGCCGTCTCCTGTCCCCGTCTCCTATCCTGGTCCAGAGTCCTGTGCCATCTTCTGTCCCGGTCCAGAGTCCTGTGACGTCTCCTGTCCCCGTCCAGAGTCCTGTGACGTCTCCTGTCCCCGTCCAGAGTCCTGTGCCATCTTCTGTCCCTGTCCAGAGTCCTGTGCCATCTTCTGTCCCCGTCCAGAGTCCTGTGCCATCTCCTGTCCCCGTCCAGAGTCCTGTGCCATCTTCTGTCCCTGTCCAGAGTCCTGTGCCATCTCCTGTCCCCGTCTCCTATCCTGGTCCAGAGTCCTGTGCCATCTTCTGTCCCGGTCCAGAGTCCTGTGACGTCTCCTGTCCCCGTCCAGAGTCCTGTGCCATCTTCTGTCCCCGTACAGAGTCCTGTGACGTCTCCTGTCCCCGTCCAGAGTCCTGTGCCGTCTCCTGTCCCCGTCTCCTATCCTGGTCCAGAGTCCTGTGCCATCTTCTGTCCTGGTCCAGAGTCCTGTGACGTCTCCTGTCCCCGTCCAGAGTCCTGTGACGTCTCCTGTCCCCGTCCAGAGTCCTGTGCCATCTTCTGTCCCTGTCCAGAGTCCTGTGCCATCTCCTGTCCCCATCTCCTGTCCCCGTCCAGAGTCCTGTGCCATCTTCTGTCCCCGTCCAGAGTCCTGTGCCGTCTCCTGTCCCCGTCTCCTATCCTGGTCCAGAGTCCTGTGCCATCTTCTGTCCCGGTCCAGAGTCCTGTGACGTCTCCTGTCCCCGTCCAGAGTCCTGTGCCATCTTCTGTCCCCGTCCAGAGTCCTGTGACGCACCTGTCCCCGTCCAGAGTCCTGTGCCATCTTCTGTCCCTGTCCAGAGTCCTGTGCCATCTCTTGTCCCCGTCTCCTGTCCCGGTCCAGAGTGCTGTGCCATCTCCTGTCCCCGTCCAGATTTCTGTGTTGTCTCCTGTCCCATATAGAGTCCTGTGCCGTCTCCTGTCCCCGTCCAGAGTCATGTGTCGTCTCCTGTCCCATATAGAGTCCTGTGCCGTCTCCTGTCCCCGTCCAGATTCCTGTGTTGTCTCCTGTTCCATATAGAGTCCTGTGCCGTCTCCTGTCCTGGTGCAGAGTCATGTGTCGTCTCCTGTCCCATATAGAGTCCTGTGCCGTCTCCTGTCCCCGTCCAGATTCCTGTGTTGTCTCCTGTTCCATATAGAGTCCTGTGCCGTCTCCTGTCCCCGTCCAGAGTCATGTGTCGTCTCCTGTCCCATATAGAGTCCTGTGCCGTCTCCTGTCCCCGTCCAGATTCCTGTGTCGTCTCCTGTCTCATATAGAGTCCTGTGCCGTCTCCTGTCCCCGTCCAGAGTCATATGTCGTCTCCTGTCCCCGTCCAGATTCCTGTGTCGTCTCCTGTCCCCGTCCAGAGTCATGTGTCGTCTCCTGTCCCATATAGAGTCCTGTGCCGTCTCCTGTCCCCGTCCAGATTCCTGTGCCATCTCCTGTCCCCGTCTCCTGTCCCAGTGCAGAGTTCTGTGCCGTCTCCTGTCCCCGTCCAGATTCCTGTGTCATCTCCTGTCCCATATAGAGTCCCGTGCTGTCTCCTGTCCTGGTGCAGAGTCCTGTGTCGTCTCCTGTCCCATATAGATTCCTGTGCCGTCTCCTGTCCCTGTCCAGAGTCCTGTGCCATCTCTTGTCCCTGTCCAGAGTCCTGTGACGTTTCCTGTCCCCGTCCAGATTCCTGTGTTGTCTCCTGTCCCATCTAGAGTCCTGTGCCGTCTCCTGTCCCCATCTTTTGTCCCGGTCCAGAGTCCTGTGCCGTCTCTTGTCCCCCTCCAGAGTCCTGTGACGTTTCCTCTCCCCGTCCAGATTCCTGTGTCATCTCCGTCCAGAGTCCTGTGCCATCTCCTGTCCCCTCCAGAGTCCTGTGCCGTCTCCTGTCCCAGTCTCCTGTCCCCTCCAGAGTCCTGTAATGTCTCCTTTCCCTGTCCAGAGTCCTGTGCCGTCTCCTGTCACCTCCAGAGTCCTGTGCCGTCTCCTGTCCCAGTCTCCTGTGCCATCTCCTGTCCTCATCCAGAGTCCTGTGTCGTCTCCTTTCCCGTACAGAGTCCTGTGCCATCTCCTGTCCCTATCCAGTCCTGTGCCGTCTCCTGTCCCGGTCCAGAGTCCTTTGCCGTCTCCGGTCCCCATCTAGAGTCCTGTGCCGTCCCCTGTCCCCATCTCCTGTCCCCATCCAGGGCCATGTGCCATTTCCTCTCCCTATCCAGAGTCCTGTGCCATCTCTGTCCGCATCCAGATTCCTGTGCCATCTCCTGTCCCCGTCCAGAGTCCTGTGAAGTCTCCTGTCCCTGTCCAGAATCCTGTGCCTTCTCCTGTCCCAGTCTCCTGTCCCCTCCAGAGTCCTGTGAAGTCCCCTGTCCCTGTCCAGAGTCCTGTGCCGTCTCCTGTCCCAGTCTCCTGCCCCTCCAGAGTCCTGTGCCGTCTCCTTTCCCAGTCTCCTGTCCCAGTCTCCTGTCCCCTCCAGAGTCCTGTGCCGTCTCCTGTCCCCATCCAGAGTCCTGTGCCGTCTCCTGTCACCTGTCCCCGTCCAGAGTCCTGTGCCATCTCCCGTCCCCGTCCAGAGCCCTATGCTGTTTTCTCTCCCTGTCCAGAGTCATGTGACGTATCCTGTCCCCGTCCAGAGTCCTGTGCCGTCTCCTGTCCCCTTCCAGAGTCCTGTGCCGTCTCCTGTTCCCATCTTCTGTCCCCGTCCAGAGGCCTGAGCCGTTTCCTCTCCCTGTCCAGAGTCCTGTGACGTATCCTGTCCCCGTCTAGAGTCCTGTGCTGTCTCCTGTGCCCTTCCAGAGTCCTGTGCTGTCTCCTGTTCCCATAATCTGTCCCTGTCCAGAGGCCTGTGCCGTCTCCTGTCCCCGTCCAGTGTCCTTTGCCGTCTCCTGTCCCCATCTAGAGTCCTGTGCCGCCCCCTGTCCCCATCTCCTGTCCCCGTCCAGGGCCCTGTGTCATTTCCTCTCCCTATCCAGAGTCCTGTGCCGTCTCCTGTCCCCATCCAGAGTCCTGTGCTGTCTCCTGTTCCCATAATCTGTCCCTGTCCAGAGTCCTGTGACTTCTCCTGTCCCCGTCCAGAGTCCTGTGCCGTCTCCTGTTCCCATCTTCTGTCCCCGTCCAGAGGCCTGTGCCGTTTCCTCTCCCTGTCCAGAGTCCTAGTGATCATTTGACTAGACATCTAGTCACATCCAGTTATCATACAATATGTAGCTATATATAACATGTAGACCACATAAATGAACCAGATATTGTTAGTATAAAAAACTTTAAAAGCAACAACAGAAGCATTTAAAATGATTTGTGCAGCTGCTTCTTTTCTGCATGACTCTACACAACCAGCCACATTTCTGTTTGTCTGTCATTTCTTTTAATGCCCACCGAGAGAGAATAAATCAAGTGATATATCGGCTACTCTTGTGCTTCATTCTAAATTAACCATCTACAGCCAGTTCTGGTTTGACACATTTCGCTTTACCGGTGCGGTGCCACGTTTTCATAAATGCGGTGACACGAGCGCACACCCAGCTGTGATATTATTAGCTCCTTTGGCGTACAAATAAAAACTCACTTCATGCATCAATCCAATAAGAGCGATGAAAAAGAACAGAACGATGGAAAATATGCTGTGCACTAACACAAGTGGAGGAGGTCTTCATCCATGAAGAGGACATTAAGTAATACCCCTGACACCGATGACCAGCTCATTAAGTTGAGCCTTTATGGACCATTACGCACCGGGTCAACGAACACACAAGTTCGAGCCGTCCACAGTCAGACTGCTTCTCGGCGCTCGCGTGCGGCGGCGTTTGTATTGTGGAGCCGAAGTCTAACCTGAACGAGACCTGATAGAGCGACTCCGTTTCGAATCTCATTCCACCCCTGTCTCTTTATTTCTCTCCCTCTCAATTATTGCTGTGATTTGTAAGTTGTGATTACAGCCGTGCACTTGGGAGCAAGCTAGCGCCAGCCTACACCGGGAGATAACGCACTCCATGCAAACTTACAAAGCGACCACTGACTCTTCTCTCGCAGGGTAATGAATAGAAATGCAGCTTTCAGGACAGCGGGGGGAAAGCCGTTTGAGTGTGTATGTGTATGTACTACGGGGGTGGTGGGGTTGTAGGGTGAGCAATGCAGCTCCATTCTCTACCTCGCTGTCAGAAAATATAATTTGCGCCTTCAGTGATTCACCTGGTTCATATGCAGCATGCAAATTTATTTCCTTAATAATCAGAGCAGGAGGCTGCCCAGGAGGATTAATGGCATCATTCCTTATGCACCGGCAGCCTCCCGGACCGCGAGGATATTACCCACCTCTGACATGGAAAAATTGTGTTAGTTCTACAGAGAAAACGCCGGGATATTTGTCCTGTGCGACAATATAATGGGCTGGTGCATCATCAGATTGCAATGTCATTTCAAAAACCTTGAATACAAATAATGTACAGTGAGAGAATAGATGGCGCGTAGCTTAATACAGTCGACTAGTTATCCTTCACACAGGTATAAAGGGGCTTTTCTGACACCAGCCTTTATTCAAATGAAGCCCGCCGCATCCGGCGGCTCTAGGCTCTATCCTAGGACGGATCCCTCTCTCTCTTCCCTCTTTTAATTAATCTTCCCTTCTCTCCCTCACTCCGAGAATCTCTCTTTTCTTGCCTCCTTCACCATTTTAAAGCAAACAACATGAAATATGTATGGGCCAGACATATTAATTATCCCACTATGTGGGGAAAAACAATGCGGCGGTGGCACGGAGCGTTTGGGTGCAGATCTGTCACCGGGCGCGGGGAGGGGAGAGTCGGCGAGAAGTGAAAACCTAATTAACAAGATAAGTGACCAACAGGAACCCTCTGTCAGGAGTCACACCCACCCCGGAGCCGAGCCAACATGGACGCCGCTGGTGTTACCGCAGAGCTGCCTGGGCAGCCATCTTGATGAAGTTGTCCTGTTTGTGCAGTGATCTAGTGTGGAGCAGCATAATAACGCTTGAGAGCGCTATTATATGTTTCTATCATTTTTTGAATCCTTTAACTATGTGTATGTTATAAAGTTGTGGGGTAAAAGGAAACCGCACCAACTGTCACAAAATGGAGGAACCCTGAAATTCGGTGTGACCTCTGGCCAGATCCCCTATTAATAAACAAATATACTTAATAATGGCTTGTACTAATCCTGTTTTTGACAAGCAGTCCTGCACCTTCATATGCAACTAAGCAAAAAAGGGAAATTGAATGGATCAAATAAACACAAGACTGCGCTTAAAGGAAATGGTATGGAGTGACAAAAAATCTGCAAATATTTATTCATGTGTCTGTCAGAATGCTATTCATTTGATGATAATGCAGTTTCTGAGTAGAGACGTTCTGATGTGGGACATTACCTTAAACCAGTAATAAGAAACTAATAGGCTACTAAAATATTATGAATATTCATAACATAATTTATATTAAAACCAAGTGAGAATACAATTATCAAGAGGAAATTAAAGTTTATGCATATTTTATAAATCACATTTATTCATTACTTCACGTTAAAAAATACTGTTGGTTTAACTTAAAAAAGTAAGTAACCTGGTTGCTTGAGTTTATTGAAATAAAAAAGAAATGTGTTGATAAAGGACATTGATTTCATAAATAGAAACTCAAAACATAATTGTATCTGAAAGTGATAAAAAATGCTTCATGCGTCGTCACAAATAAAACACACACACACACACACACACACACACACACACACACACACACACACACACACACACACACACACACACACACACACACACACACACACACACACACACACACACACACACACACACACACACACACACACACACACACACACACACACACACACACACACACACAATTATCCAATATGCTTACAAAATCTTTTAATAATATTTGAATAAAGGTTGTCGATTCTCAAAAATATTAATTGTATTAACTAAATTTTTTTATTTCAATGAACTCAAAATTAAGGCAGCCAGGTAACTTAATTTTTAAATATTCTTTACAGTGTACTGACTGTTGATATTAGTGTCAAAAGTCACTTTCTTTCTGTTTTCTCAGTTTGAGGTTTGCTATTGGTTTCAAGCATGTTATGACTTTTAAAACTGCACACTTTATGATCTCACTGAGAACATAATGAGCTCTAGGGAGGCCGAAGAGATGCTGCTTCCATCTAAACTTTATCCACTTGTATCGCTGTTGGATAGTGTTACATTAGAACAAAAAAAGTATTTCATCACATATTTTTCTTAAATTCGTCTTGCAATATATCCAAATTATTTAAGGAGACACCACCTCCCTTGGCTCCCTGGAGAAAAATACCTCAGATGCTAATGGATAAAGGGAATTCAAGGTCAAGAAAGGCAAGGCTTTTCCATGGAGCAAAGCTCTCTTTTTTCTCTCCTTTGGTTCTTCTGTGAGACCCAGGGGTGCCTTGAGGTGAGGGCTAGTATTTTTTCCTCACTGCCAACCACTCATTACAGTCCTGGTGTCCCACTCTGCCTCTCCATCACTCGAGATTATAGGAAAGAATTTCTCTCGGTGAAAAACGACAGCGTTCTCACTTCGCTGATGTCCAGTAGACAGAGCCAAGAGCAACAGTGTGGATGACTACGACCTTAGAGTTCACAGACTGAAACAGTTTAGATATCAGCATATTATCCAGCAGAGATAAAAGACCCTTTAACTTTTCATTAATTCACTATATGACTTGTGATGCAGCCTGGAATAAATCACACCATTTCCATTTATTTGGCTAGAGGAGAACTGGCCCCCTGACTGAGCCTGGTTTCATCCATACACTATAAAAAAAGATGGACAAAGCACTTTCACTCTTTTCCATTTTACAAAAAGTGAAGCTGCCAATGTCCCTGACATCTTGCACTAATTACATTATTCGAAGCCAAGTCTGTGCAGTAGTGAGTGTGAAGTGGAGCCATGGTATCAAGATCCCGCTCACCGCAGAATCAATCGCAAGCACATCATGCCCCTAAACTTTTTAAAGTAGGATTGAACTGCTCCAATTTTGATGTCTGCTGATTGTAATACAACTGAAGTAAATACAACTACTAACTATAAAGTAACATGAATATATTGTATACTGTGTATTATACATAGTATTGTATACTATGTGTAATGCTAAATGATTTAACATATTTTTTTATATTTATTGAGTCTAGTTATCCTAGATTTTATAGTTAACACCTATGGTTAACATTATGTTCGCAATTAGTTATTATTTTAACAAACCTCTGCTTTACTCCTATATAATCGGGTTATCTGAAAGAATTGTTAGTTGTTGTTTAATTTTTGTAACCCTCTATTTTGGACAATAAAATGTGTTAACCATATTAATTGAAAAAAATAAATAATAATAATTATTTTAAAAATAAATATTTAAAAAAAAAAATGTAGTAACTGCTACCGGTCCCCTGCTTTTTACGTTGTCATTTAGCTAGCGGGCACATAGCATTTATTTAGTTTATAAAGCACAAATTAAACTTACCGAAACAAAATGCAATTATCCATCGGCTCCCTCAGGTAGGTCATTACAGTTTACTGCAGAACAAATTATTATGTCGGTGTTAAATAAACAGTTATGGAAATGTAAAAGTTAAAGTATATCCTAAAAAGCCTGTTGGTGCCTCTTTGAGAAGCTGTCAATCATTATGTCAGACCCCTGTTTTTATAGCATCAATTTACTAACAAAAAACATATTTATAAGATGAATACTAGAACTTACATCAGGCTGATTAAAAAAAATGACCAAAAATGACCATCTTTATAAACATGTATTTGAAGTGTAATTGATTGTGTAGTTTGGCTCACATCCCATTTGTTTACATGGAGAGGGCGGAGTTTATGACCAATTCTGCAGCCAGCCCCCTAAGGGAGATTTAAATCCTTAGGCTTCACTTTTTTGGCCATTTGTCATTTTGGCTTGCTTAGCTGGGGTTTAAAATACTTAAATATTCAGGAATACTAGTTATTTGAATGCACTGACGTATGAGAACAAAAGTTAAACTGATTTGAGCTGGATGATGACACCCCAGTTTTCTACAGAGCTGTTTTATAGCTGAATTGACCAATTTTGCAACATCAACACTTTTAAACTGAACTGAATCAACACTGAACTGACTCAAGCGGAATGACGGCACTATTGTCTTCTGTAGAGCTGCTTATCTGAATTGAACTCATTTAATAACTGATGGACTCCACACAGTTATTGAACTGAATCAACACTGAACTGACTTCAGCTGAATAAGGAATACTGTCTTCTGTAAAGCATGCTTTGCAACAGAATTTGAAGTTTTCCGGTTTATGACTGTGAAGCTGCTTTGAAACAATCTGCACTGTATAAAGAACTATATTTAAAATAAGGTGAGTAGACTTTGATACATGATAAAGATCCAAAAATTCAAAATGTTCGTAATTTGGCCTCTTACAATAGGAAAATCACTTTATCAGCACTCAGTATCCTAAAAAAAAATCATGATAGACACTAGTAAACAATTATTTGAAAGTTACACAGAGAAGTTGTGTGAACAAATACATCCAATGGGCTAGACAGGTGTCTCTGGCTAGGGCTCCTAACCGTGGGCACAAAGCCATCCTTGTGGGCATTGTTTCAGTACGTCTGGGATCCTCTGGAGCCCAGCAGCCTCATTAAACCCACTGAGTCCAGTGCTAAAAAACAGCAAAAATGGTGGGAAAGCCATGCTTTTGACAATGTGAAGAGCTTAAAAAGGACCACATTCTAAACAATACAACGTCTGGACACTGCATGAGTGTTTCTTGGAGACTCTTGAAAGAACTTCCAAGAAAGAGAGGGTTTGAGGGGGGGACTGAGCTTTTAAAGGTGAAGTGTGAAGTTTCTGCACCACTAGTGGGAGCAAATGGAACAGCAGTCTGTTTGTGTGAGAGTCCAGAGCAACACTGACTCAGCCAATGGTGTGATTTCGGGGGAAACCTGTTTGTCTGCATAATGGCAGACGGGATTAGTGTTTCAAAATTGTTTTAAACCATTTTTGCAATGGCTTTCGGTGCTGCTAGTGGTGGAGAAAATACACACTCCTTAGAATGAAATGTTGCAGCGATTGCAAACGTTTTCAAAGGAATATTTTTAGACACATGTCAGTTCATAGCAAACATGTTAACATAAGGGACAATCGTCCAGACACACGTCACCGTCTCCATAGAAATGCCCCGTCATCCAAAACAGCCCTCCGGGTGCTCACATTTGAGGTGGAACTGCTTTAAATGACCTGTCGCCATGCGGCAGGTCTGATGATTAAGACGTAGGTACATTAATGAAACTTATTAACGACTCATCCAGAATGGGATTTATTAAAATGAACGCATAATTAAATTTAGCGATGAGCCACGTCGAACAATGCCAGATAGCGGCTACTTTGATTTTGTTTAAAAGTAATTATGCAGAATTGACATGAGTGAGAGTGGTGCTGTGGCCCCTCTAATGAGTTAAATAAGAAAAATCGCTCAAGTTTCAGACTCTGGCAGGAGCTAATTGTGTTAATATGATGGTTTCCACAATGCTGTCATTTCACTTTTGGTCTCATTTTCTTCTTCTTTTTGTTATTTTTCTCTCTCTTAAATCCGTAGGTAAACAAAAGACGATTTTCTTTCACTTTCAAGTCTGTGCTTATCATGGATTTTCATGACATCATACTTGTATAAGAGGGCACATTAAAGTCTTGCAATTAGCAACTTAAACAAGCAAACAAGAGGATTTGTATCTTTGTTTATTACCTGTTCAGCCTGTGTGTGGACGCTGCTGTTTGTGTTACGTTTTTATGAAAACAACAAAAAGAATGTACACAAATAAGAAAGCTGTTCATTATTGACATGGCTAACAGTTTCATTTTGATGTGTACTGAAAATAAAATTTATAATTAAAAGTAAATGAAGATGATGCATAATATGCATTACTATTCAAAAAAAAAAAAAAAAATATATATATATATATATATATATATATACATACACACACACACACACACTTTTATATAGCAAAGATGCATTAAATGAATCACATGTCAGTAAAGACATAAAAATATTTCAAATAAATGCTTGTTCTTTTCTATTCATCAACGAATCCTTAAACATGTATCGCAGTTGCCATAAAAATATTAAGCAGTGGAATTATTGTCAACATCAATTAGAAATGTTTCTTTATTAAAATTATTTTTAAAGAATCACGTTACACACTGAAGACTGGAGTAATGTCTGCTGAAAATATAGTATATATATATACTGTTATCTGAGGTCAAATAATGACGTTTGTGTGGTTTTTACATTCAAAACATCTTAACTAATAAATAAAGGGCTATTTTCTCTCGGGGGAGAGGCTCTCTCCTGAACGCTGGGTTTTGATGGGCGTACCGCACTGGAGACTTGGAAGTAAACGCCCATGGCTAGCATTGAAGAAGATTTGCATATTTAATGAGCTTCAGCTCCCCTGTCAGTTCAGTTCACATGAGGGAGGGATTGTTTTGAAAGCGGCAACCAGAATGATTCTCTCGATCACAGGGCTCCTAAACGTCTTTATCAGACAAACACAATGATTTATTTCTCATCCATCCACGATTGATTGGAATATTAATTGTGTATTACTTGGCCCGCCCGATCGATGGATATAAGAGATATTTGAGATTCACTGGCCTACTGAAGGGCTTTTGTTTTGGTAGCCCGTCTGGAAAACAAATAGCCCCGGGACTACTATTACATATAAAAAATATGTTTTACTCGCATAAGTGTGTTGCACCATTCTTGTTGGATCCAATATAGAATTTACAGCAGTGTGTTTTAATCTCAATATGTCTGCAAATCCATCATCGCCCTTGTTTACAAACGATTCCACTGTGATATGTAGCAAACCCGCGTACGTCTTCCCCACGTGAGCTGGAACTTAATTTATAATAAACAAAGTATTACACATTCCTAATATTATTATCAGAAAGAAGCTTATGCAGTGACTGTGTTCTTCCACAAATAGGAATGGTGTAATATCTTGTTATCTTCTTCAGCATGTTTATTGCTGAGGGGCTAGTGTGATCTGAACAGCTCCATGAGTTGGTGGGCGGAGCTACTGAATTAGACATGCTTACTATTCTGTAGAGGCGGTGTTTCGCCACACAATGATGTCAAGATGCACACACAATCGTTTTCTGGGCCTGGTGTCTATAAAATCTTTTCTTTGACTAACAATGAAGTTTTCAGCTCTGAAACTTACAGGATATTCTTATATTACTATGACTATATATCAAAGCTCAAGGGAATGTTGATTTCTCAATTCATCACCCCATTAAATTGAAATTATATTATTATATAAACTAATTATATAACTTTTTTTTGATTAAATAAATGCATCCTTGGTTAGCACAAAATGAAACAGTAAGGGATAAAAATCTAATGGTGTACATGCACATAATATAAATCAAAACTAGTATTCAAATGTAAACATCAGTCCTCCTCCTAGCATGGAAACAAAGATGGGAAGAGGGTCAAAAAAGTGTAGTTTGCATATCAAAACTCCCAGCCCTTGAAACAGCTCTTGAACAGGCTACACATCTTCTTTTCCGTTAAGTGTTTATAGACAGACCAACAGTGGTCGCTTTGTGGCGTCACTACTTTGTTCAATTTGGCCCCCTTAAACAGGACGCCACGCAGCAATACCGAGGAAAATCTACCAAGTCCAGACAGGCTCAAGTGCACTCCTGCAACAAACGCAGTCTTCACACTTGCAGACCCCAAGTTTACCAACACATCGCCATGGAGACGGATCACACAATAGCCTTAATTTGGCCCCTTGGCCGCTACAACAAGCAGGAAGAAACAAACTGCTGCGACACACTCGCTTGAATATAATAAACGCGGCCCGAGCAACACAGACAGGGAAAATAATCATGGTCTGTGCCCTGTGCGTGGTACAAAACAGAGCTGTAAACACAGGCGCTGTGTTGTGGCGCTACAAACAGTACTTTTCATATAAGGTGAGGAAAGGTTATCGGCATCAAAACCCTCCCTGCATCTGGGCACGTATTAATTATCACACTCAGCATTCACGCCTGTTTCTCAGAGATGAGGCGATATTTGGCTGGGGACGTGAGGTCTCATTATTGCAGGGGCTGCTCGCGATGTCCTTTGCTCTTCCCATCCACGAGGAAGACGACAAAAAAAAAAAAAAAAAAAAACCTTCTCACTGTCCTCTGGCTCCCAGTGGAAATCGGCAAGCCCATCTCACTGCTTAGCAACCAGCCTTGGGGCCTGTTTTACACAGCTTAATTCAGATGTGAGTTAGCTGCAGTTGATTGGTTGTGCGGATCTCTCCTCTGTGTTCACTCGCTCTCTTTCTCAGAGGTGAGGACTGGTCTAGAGTGAGAAATGTACAATGGATGCAGAGGCTACTGTGCGCGACAGTAATGAAGGATGGCTGGGACAAGAGCGGGGCAGTAGTGGGACCGCGCTCAGAGGAGATAATGGTCAACATCCTCACTAAGAGCTGGGAACACCATTTAAAAGTTTCGCTTTTCAATACAAAACACCTGACATTTTAAATGAACTAAAACACTATGCTTTTACTGGATTTTTGATGTTTACTTGAGATGCATGCATTAGCAAAAAATGCCATGCTTTTTTTATATCTAAAACAATGTTACTGTTTTTAGACCTAGAATTGTACAACCTCCAAGAAATAATAAATAGTGTATATATATATAGCTCAATATGAGTTAATAGATGATACACTATATATACAATAGGGTCCAAGGGTTTGATATCACTGTTTATCATTACATTTTGAGGCTATTTCTGATTGATTGATTGATTGATTGATTGATTGATTGATTGATTGATTGATTGATTGATTGATTGATTGATTGATTGATTGATTGATTGATTGATTGATGCATTTTTGTAATGAAATTGAAAATATTCAATACAAATTTATGATCAGCATACCGTTTTCAGGTCTAAAAATCAGTACAGCTGAATGAATTTCACATGATCAGTGTCACACATTTTCTTAATTGATTAGTGGAGTAGTGCAGAATCTTAAACAGTTATTCGCTTAAGTTTTTCCTTACGATAACATCCTAATGCTATTTTCAGTTTATTTATTTATTATTATTATTTAAAGCAGCAAGTCCGTAGTTTTTCTTCTTTGTCACCATCTCGGTTCGAGAGGAAGGAAGAACGCTTATACAGCGACTGTGTTCTTCCGCAACCAGGAATAGCGCAATATCTTGCTATAGTCTTCAGCATGTTTATTGCAGCTGGCTAGCGTGATCCGAACAGCTCCATGAGTCGGTGGGCAGGACTACTGAATTACACGTTCTTATTATTCTGTAGAGGCGGTGTTTCGTCAGTCGATGACGTTTTCTGGGCCTGGCGTCTATAAAAGCTTTTCTTTGACTAACAATGAAAAGTTTTCAGCTCTGAAACTTACAGGATATTCTTATATTACCATGACCTTAAATATATCAAAAGCTCAAGGGAAAGTTGATTTCTCAATTCATCACCCCTTTAACATATCTTCATTAATTATAGTAACTTTTTTTATTAATAGTATCAATTTCTAAGGTATTTCTTATCAGTTCCTGATAAGCAATATTGTGCAATTTCAGTCAGGACAGTTCATAAAGTATTCGAAACACTAGGACATAGTGTTGAAGACCTGCCCTTCCAATAAAGAAGAGCGAGAGACACACACAGAGAGAGAGAGAGGGATGGAGTGTGTGGACGGAAGTGAGCTCAACAGGGACTTACACCGGCGAGGTAGAGTTTAACATCTTGGCTGATAGTGGGTCAATTACCTGTGTGTAATTGCAATGATTCCAATAACGCAGCAGTCATGCTTGACAGTTTCCAGATCAGGTCCAGTAATTGCAGGGTGATGTGTATGACTGGAATCAAAGGAGAGGCTCTGGAACTCGGCTCTGCCATTCGCAGCCAAACCCACAATGCTTAATGCAATAAATCCTGAGCTTATTAGCACAGCTCTAAATGGCAAATTGGTGTGAATACCAAATTATTCAGGTTATTATTGAGGGGGGAAAAGGTTGAGGAAGGGAGATTTCACAGAAAAAAAATGACAGGTATTCCAGCAAAGGCCCCCGAATTTACTTGACTTCGTTCCGTAACATCTGCGTTTACGCGCATTATTCGACTGGGAACAATCCCGAGGTAAACAAGTGCCTCTCTGATCATTCGTAAAACAGCTTAGGATTCATTACATACCTATATTGTCTCATGATCATGCATTACATTCGGCTGTGATCGTTTGCTGCGGAAAACTTCCAAACCCGCGCAAACATTAAAACAGAGCCCTGTTGATGTTCACATGACCAGGCACTCAGCAACTCAAAGCAACAAGAGGCTAATAGGACCGCAGCCCGTTTACTGAGGTAATTAAACGGCCGTGCAAGAGGACCGGAGAGGGAGAACGCTACAGGGACTGAGAAATATTGCCCAAGTGTGGGGCCACTTTGCTAATAGGCCTGGCGTGATGATGGATCTCATGAAGTGGCCCCTTTGCATTAGCAGGAAGGCATTAATAAACAGGAATGGGTTAATAGTGCAGAAAAAGCCAGCAGTCAGACCGTGGGGGTGTGGAATATTCCTTTCTTAAGTCAGCTGTAAGTAATTACGCCATGGTGAGCTTCTGACGATTACCATAACAGAGCAATTGGACGTGAAGAATGGATAATAGTATGAACATGGAAGTGTGTTTAGAGAGGGGCTGTGTGAGCTGGGTAACGCTATGCATTCCTTTTCTCTCCCAGGACACGCGAGGAGGGGGGCGATAGGATGATTTCAGCAATCGGAGTGCGACTCACTGAGATGTTTCAGGCTCACGGATTGTGACAAGGCCTTTCCTCGTTGTAACCTAGACTTTTGCCCTGTGTATTTGGCAGCTATCCATTCAATGTAGATGTAAACTAACATTCTGCAGCCTTCGCAGACATGAAAGTAGGTCGAGAACCCAAAACATGGTTTTACGTCTCTAGATTACAGGGGAAACGTGAAGTCTTCTAGAATCGGCTTTATTTGGATGTACAATTTAAGATGAAAAAATTATTCTCCTTTTGGAAGTTCCTTTATTGCACATAAATTATGTTTATTTAATGTTCAAAATACAACATACACATCGTGATGAAAGAGGCAAGCTACATTATAGCACTCAAAAGTTTGGCGTTGGTAAGGCTGCATTTATTTTATTTTATTTATTTGATTGTGAAGCATTATTACAATAATAACAAAATAATAATTATTTCAGAGATGCCACGTTTTTAGCATAATGACTCCAGTCTACAGTGTCACATGTTCCTAATAATTCCAATATGCTGATTTGATGCTACAGATACATGTCTTATTGTTATCAATATTAAAAACAGTTGTGCTCTTTTTTTGTGGAAGCCAAAATACTATTTCATGACTCTTTGAGGAATATCAAGTTCAAAAGAACATTATTAATTGGAAATAAAAATAATTTGTCACTTTTAATCAATTTAATGTGTCCTTGCTGAAGTAAAGTGTTCAATTCTTAAAGAAAAATCGGCCCCACTTTTTGGCCACCTAATAAAAAGTGGGTCCGAAAAATCGAACAGACACCAAACATTTGCATGGAAGTGTATGTATTCAAGTTATCGCAGGTTGCGAAGAGTCTCTTCCTAAGCTATTCCTGCATCTGAATCTACATGGATGGAATTACACACACACACACTTTGGACATTGGGATCTCAGCCCTGACACAGGACAGGAGCTGACTTTGTTCTTTCCAAAGTAAAGGGAGGAGGGGAGCAGGATGACAGGATGAGGGGGATGGAGAAGTCCAGAGGTCTCTATCCTTACAGTCAAAGCAGCCAACATGTGACGGTTCCCACAGCTGGGCCGCCACTCTGCCTTGGATCAGGTCATAGAGCCTTCTGAGAGGTCAAGGAGCAGAGGTCAGCCTGTCTGAAGAAGCTTCCTGAGGGACTCTCAGTATACTTTCAGCATTCAACAACAAAGGGACTTTCACAGGTGAATGAGTGTGTGAAGAAAGAAGCAACAAAGCACTTTTCATATTCGACAAAATAAGGCAAAAATATTATATAATTTCTCTGACTACTCTTAATGAACAGAGATACTCAAATTTCATAGATTAAGGGCCACATTTAGGCAATGAGTTACCTGATGTGTGTAATACTTGATATAAATAAATAGCTTAAATGTGCATTAAGCAATGCAAACCTCATATGTGACCTGTTGCACTGTTATATTTGTTGCAATAGCCAATACACAGAGGGTCAAAAATCATTAGCATATAAAGTACAGATCATGTTCCATTAAGATATTTAGTAAATGTCCTACCGTAAATATACCTAAAATGTATTATTAGTAGTAATATGCATTGCTATATTTTTTAATTGTTCAAATAATCCAATAGTTGTATATCGGACAAATATGGTCCTATCGTAACGATCCCTTAGTTATTCAGCTTTCATATGATGAACACATTTAAAAGTACCCTAATGACTGGTTTTGTGGTCCAGGGTCACATTACTTTCAATCATAAAGGCTGGTCTGTGATGTATATTTTAAAATGTAAATCAAATAGATTATAATTATTATTATTATTTTTATTGTAATAAAATGTTACAGTATTACTGTTCAAATGGATAAATCTACACAACTATTCAAACGTTTGTGTTAAGCTTTTTCTCAAATTAATCTCTACTCAATATATATATATATATATATATATATATATATATATACATGAAATTGTTTAGCCTAGTTTTTTGTGATTAAAATACAGTAATATATTAAAAAGTTATATTGTGAAACTAACATTGTTTAATTTTTTTTCTATGTAATATATATTTTTTCTAATAATATTTTCTATGTAATTAATTACTGAATTTTTAGTCACAGAAATCATTCTATTATAATGGTTTGGTGCTCAGTAAACATTTTTCACTATTGTTAATGTTAAAAACAGTTGTGTAAATCATAATACTTTTCCAGGATTCATTATAATCATTATGAGCGTCAGATTAATTTAATGTATTTAATGTATCAGTACATCAATTTGCATGTATTCATCAAAAATAATCTGATATCAATTAAATATAAAGATATTTATTTTTTAAGAATGTGGGACTACTTGATTAATCAAGTAAACAAAGACCTAATATAGAGATCCATCACTAGATTCAAACACAGCACTTCCTCTGCATGGCTCAGATAAACATCGGGCCAGAAGCCACGGCTCATCTGCAGGGGTATGCTCTGGCAAAAGTTTAGCCACTGCATCAAGAGAAGCCAAACTAGCAGCCGCGCTGTCGTGGCCAGCATCCAGCGCGTGTACTCAGAAATATTTATGTGCATTGCAATAAGACAGGGGCCTACTTTTGGACCGTGAGCTGCGAGCTGACGTCTCAATCTGTCGTGCGACACGCATCCGGCTGTCTGATTCCTTCTCTTGCGTCTGTCTGGCCCTGTGCGTCCGGCGCGCTGGCGGGGAGACGGGACTCCGCCAGACTGCCAGCCCCAACCTCTCACCCCACCAGCCTTCCTAACCGTCCAGCTAGACTGCACCAATCCAGCACCCACGGCTCAACTGCTATGCTTAAAAAGATTTAGAGCAGACAAGGCTATTTTTCTCCTTTGCTTGCCTGTGCAAGTAGTCTGTCTGCGTGTCTGCCAGTCTCAGCCATCGGCTTGGAAAGCTCAGGCCGGGTCAGGGCCCAGCAGGCTGCTTCTCCTCCACTCCTCCCTCGTATCTTCCAGAAAGTTCTACTTAAAAAGCCCTAGATAAATATTTGTGCACAATGTGACACAGGGATTTCTGCGCACAGGCGCGGCGAGTCTAAATTAAGACGTCTGGCCCAGCCAAGGACTCCACTTAGCTACTCAACAAGCTTTCTCTTGAAGAAGCCAATTACTTGAAATACTATCGAGTACTATCTACTACCTCACTACTGTAAGGGATTATTATAAATATGTCATGTAAACAGGAGATGGTACATAACTGAATATACAGAAATGGTGTGTTCATGCATATCTGTCAGTTTTTTTAATGCACTTAAAAGTTTTGTGATAACAACTATTAGAAATTATTGATGAAGCTAATCTAACATGAACAGAATAGTTTAACATCAAATAATATTATCCTCCTTATAATGAGGATTTTCATCAAAATCTCACAATTAACCAAATTTTACAACAATGGCATAAATTTGACACAATCTAATGAACCAACACTGAATACACAGAGCAATGTAATAACCAAAAATAAATAAATAAATCACATTAAATAGACACATAATCTAAACAGGGGGAGCGAGAGAGAGAGAGAGAGAGAGAGAGAGAGAGAGAGAGAGAGAGAGAGAGAGAGAGAGAGACCGAGAGAGAGAGACCGAGAGAGAGAGACCGAGAGACCGAGAGACCGAGAGACCGAGAGACAGAGAGACCGAGAGAGACCGAGAGAGACCGAGAGAGACCGAGAGAGACTGAGAGAGAGAGAGAGCGAGACCGAGAGAGAGAGAGAGAGAGACCGAGAGACCGAGAGACCGAGAGACCGAGAGAGACCGAGAGAGACCGAGAGAGAGAGATTTTCAGGCTTTATTTTGAACCCTTGTGAAAAGTATCATATACCGATCTCATTAAAAAAATGAGTGGGACTTTTAATTGCCGAGACTTGATAAACACGAAACATAAATCACTACAAAACTGCTAATCTATAAAGCACTGTATGGTACATCTTTTGTAAGGGTCTCCGACTCTTGGGAGAAAATTATCGCTTTTTGTTCTTATTTCAGCAGAAAACTGAAAACACAGGTCAATAAGGTGTAAAACACCATGAGAGAAGTAAAAAAAAAAAAAAAACTTATTTCTTTAGATCTATAGACAGTGCTATATATATATTCCTCCTTGGTGTATGAAATTTATAGCATGCATCTGAAGTCTGCTCTTCTAAGAAAAAGAAAAAAATACAGAATTCATCCCGTAGTAGTAGAAAAATATATATATACTCAATAAAAAATCTAATTAATTAGAGGCTTTGTAATTAATTAATCGAAATGAATCGCATCTTAATTGCATATAAATATTTGACCTGAGAACAATGAGAAGTAATTTTTCACATGTATGTATAGTATACCATTGAATAATGACTGAATGCATAAGCTTAATCAACAAAATATTGTTTATTTATTTCAGTCCAGCAGATCAGTGCAATGTTTGCCATTAAGTATAGCAAAATCATATTTGTGATATTTGAGGCTCAAAGTGCTGCTGTTGTGTAGACTGTAAGTATTTAAAATGTTTAACTTTTTTAAATGTTTGATGTTTAATATGAAAAAATAGCGCTCATAAACGGGCTTCAATGGCATTCTCAAGTGAAATGAGTTGAGGCTTGGACCCAGAAACGGCGTTCCATACGTAACGACTTAACAAGCGGATAATCGGTCCGTCGAAACTCATTCATTGAAAAAAATTCCGCGATGCAAAAATAAGTGTGGTTAAAATTATGTTATTTTTTTTTTTTGCGTAATTAATCTTAATTAACGCGTTAAAGTCCTGTAATGAATTAATCTTTATATATATATATATATATATATATATATATATATATATATATATATATATATATATATATATATATATATATATATATATATATATATATATATATATATATATATATATATATATATATATATATATACACATACATACATACATTTTGGTATAAGGAGGTAGATTTTAATGTCAATTAAATGGTAATTAAAATGACACTTCTTTATATCTAAAATGTGTTCCTTTTAATTTATTTAATTATTTTTTTAATTCAACCTATTAATTACGAGAACAACTTGTTTTTCTACACTTAACTAACAGTGAGAAAAAGTGCCTTTGACCTCTGACCATGCAGAATTTCTCTAAGCTCTTGAAGACTGAGGGGAAATAAAGCATACCAATTAAACTTGGCCAGCTTGTTAGTGGTTGGACAGAAGACTGACGGCTAAAGTTATTGTATTGTTGAGTCAGTGAATGCGTCTAGAAGTCTGCATGTTTATGAGACTGCTGGCGGATACCAGAAGCAATGCCGATTACGACAGGGATGTGATGGTTAACCATCCATTAAAATACATCCCACAAAATGGCCACAAACTGCACTCTGCTTTGCTTAGCTGACAACATATATAAGCCACCATCTCAGAAATGGAATACTATAAGAAAAGAAAACAGAAATCCGCCGTTTAGTGTTGGAAAGCTTTCTGTTGCATGCTTGACATCTACTGTAAAGATCTTTCGTGTTTGAATTGGTCAGTTAAACAATCCTCACGCTGTGGTTAAGGTAATGGTACAGTGATATGTAAACAAAACGGTCATTTTCAAACATAAAACCCACAATGAATTGGAGGTATGGCACAGTGGTAACATGCATACTAGAAACATAGTGTATAGGAGCTGAGGGTCTCCTGCAGGGACACGGATTTGACCTGCATCGCATCCCAATCCCACTCAACTCAAATTGACTAAAAAAAACCTCAAAATATTATTGTATTGAACCACATAACAAAATTGATAAATCATGAAAATAGCACTATTTGGCATGTTTCACTGCATCATCATTAATAAAACACACAATTACCCAATATGCTTACAAAATCTTTTAATAATATTTTAATAAAGGTTGTCGAATCTCAAAAAAATTTAATTTCAATGAACTCAACATTTTAAGGGAACCAGGTAATTTTTTTTCTAAATAATTTTTTACAGTATATATATATATATATATATATATATATATATATATATATATATATATATATATATATATATATATATATATATATATATATATATATATGTATATAATAACATTTGTATGGCTAATTGTTATTAAATCATAAGAAAAGACTATTAGTGTATGACAACCAGGCTGTTCAGAAAGTTAGGGGGAAATGAGTACAAGAGAGAGAAATGTAGTTGGAGCCAGACTGGTTGCTCTCATGGTAGTTTGACCGGCATAGGGTTGTGAAGTTAAGGAGGGGGGTATCTTAGGGCAGTAAGGGACCTGGGTCCCACAGCCTTGGGCCTCTCAGCCCCCTGCCAGGAGGCCTGCAGTCCATCACCCACAAAGCCTGGCCAGAGATGGCCGGCGGGGACGGGCAAGGTCCTAGAGGACATGCAGGCAGATGGTGCCTACACCGAGGGGAGAGACACCAGACACACTCTCTCATGCAGCCTGGCATTTGGCCCAGCAATCACAAGCACTAAAGCTAATGCTAAGGGTAACTCCAAATCTAGAGAGGACGAAGCAAAGCTCCAGCCAGCCAGTCCTCTTCATCCACTCAATTACACCCCCCCCCCCCCCCACACACACACACACACAAACTCACACACACACAGGCCCAGCGCCGCAAGGCCGAGCACTCAAACGGCAACAGGCATCATTACACTCCAGCACACATTCTCTCACCCAGACTGACTGCAGAAGAACAGACTGCGGAGAGTTTTAAAAGTGGAAAAAGACGGAGAGTTCGTAATGAGGCACATGTGGGAGTCGTAGCCGTCCGTTTGTGTGTGTGTGTGTGTGTGTGTGTGTGTGTGCACGTTTGATGAACCGGGCTGCTGCTCGTGTTACCTGGGGCTTGTGTGCAGATGGGCTTGTATCCTGAACCGATCCTCACTTTATGCGCCTACAGCTAGAAGAGGAACGAGAGATCTAGCGTACACACACACCAGCTGCAACCGAAACACTCTCCCTCTCCCCAAACATATCTACACACACTCTCCAACTCCCATCTAAGGACTCACAAACCATCCACGCTACCAGATAACACAGGAAGAGATGCATTTCATCACCCTTAGGTAAAAACATCCCACATGACACAAGCTATTAGAGATTCAGTAAACCAGCGCATTTGTAACCGGAATACAAAACACATTCTCAGTTCGGTGTGCACCACTTCCGTCGGTCCACCCCGTACCTGAGCGCCGTCCGCGGATCACACCCGCTGTCAGATTAGCTGACAGGCGTCCGCTCGTTTTTAGAGCCTCCGTAATAACACCTGCAATCTCTCGTCTCAGAAGTCACGGAGAGAGGGGGAAAGGAGCAAAGGAGGGACTCTTCTTTGGCGAGGGACGGCGATAAACAAGAGAAAGGAGAAGGAGCCGCCCTGTGGATTTCAGTCCGGCTATCAGTACCCGAAACCACTCGCCTACGACAACATGACAGGTGTAAGTTTCAGCAACTTAAACGGCAGGATTAGCCACTAGTGGTTCTCTTCATATGCATTCCTTATGGGAATTAATTCCATTTGAAATGCAAGGCCAAAGGCAAGATTAGAGAGGCAGAGCCCCATGGGGAGCTGTATGCTGCAGCTAAAAGCTGGGATTTGAATAATTGTACAGGCTTAGACCCAGAATCAGCACAGAACAGAACGAATGGATTATTACTAGGAACTCTGTACGTTTGTGACTGCCTTGCTTTCCGAAATACCTGTGCACACATGTATGGGGGTGTGTGATCTCAGTGAGAAAAAAAGACACACACATACACACATTGCAATTGGTATGAGAATGAGAGGAAGAAACGTGAGTGAAAAGACACTTATGTCCTTGAGAATGTCGGCTGGTTCAGACCAAAAAATGTTAAAGGAATAATTTGAGTTGGGTACAATCAGCAGCACTTGTAGCACGATGCTGATGAATGCTAAAAATGATTATACTCATTGTTTCAGTTTAGCCACAAGAGAGACGCAATATTGACATGATTTGCAGTATGTTACAAATTATGCAGTTTTGAAGTAACTTTTGAACTTACTATTCACAAAGACAGTTGGTTTTCACAGCACAACTTTTTTGATAACAATACGAAATTCTTCTTCACTGTAAACCCTAATAAGTTGAGAATACTCAAATGATTTGAGGAAAGTGATTCCCTCAATTGAATTAAGTAATGGAGTCTCCTAAAACTTGAATATTTAAGTTTACTTAACTTGGTGCTCACTTTCACTGTACTTAAATTGTTAAGTTCACCAAACTTGCTACACCAGTTCAGTACACCATGCTGGGTACAACCAATCAAAACTTCCCCATTGGTCCCAACATGCATTGCAGCATGAATAAATTATGCGTCTGAATTGTGACAAATTTTCTTTGAATTCTTACTATTTGCTGTTACTTTTGCTGTTTTGTTCTGATGTTTTTGTAGCTTGTTTTATGATCAGAGTTGATCTGTTTATCGGATTTTTTCACCATTGTAAAAAGTTTTGTCACCATTGTAGAGATTCATACGCAGATTAGTGATGTGTGTATGTGTCTAACTAATGCCATAGATTTAAACATTTTGTGCACATTAAAAAAAAAAAAAAAAAAAAAAAATTATATTAGCACAATAGTGAAGATTCTAGTATTATTAATATTTCAAAACTATTAATAACTGCTTTGACATCCAAAGCATTGGACTCTGCACAAGATCAGGAATTCTGCCTATACATGATGATGTTATTATCATCATCAATGAATAAACAACACCACTTGATGATATTTTCTCTTGGCTTTTTGTTACTTAACATATGTGTCTCACAAACACAAAGCAGCCAGAGAAATATATTACACTAATATTAACAATAATACGTGAACTAACTTATAACCAGATTGACTTTATTTCTGTTTTAATGAAAATAATAGTTCTTGACAATGGACTTTGTAACGACGTCTTTAGTGCCTTTTATGGGTCTTGAGAGAGGAAATGACATTGGTGTCAATGAAGGCCTGTCTGAGCCATCGGATTTCAACAAAAATATCTTCAATTGTGTTCCGAAGATGAATGGAGGTCTTACGGGTGTCGGACGACATGAGGTTAAGTAATAAATTAGATAATTTTCATTTTTGGGTGAACTAACCCTTTAATATTTATGTTTGTGAAAAAAATCGTCTGACAAGCCAGACCCACATCAACATATTGGGTCTGGGAACTCACCATTGATAGCTCAATCTGAGGGGCGGGATAAACGGTTGTCTTTCAAACTCTCTCTGCACGCGATAGGATAGCACTACAACCAACCAGAGCAACGAAGGTGAAGCAGAGCTAGTTGGTCGATTAAACTTTCGCCATATCGATTCGGCAAAACTCCTAACACATCTTCCCTTCTTAAGAATGATTTCAGTGCTGTTCTTTGTTTTTTTTTTCTCAAAGAAAAGCTTTACTCCAAGTCTTCCAGAGTCGAGGCCAAAGCCCAATCAAAAGGCCGCTGTTGCCAGCTTCTGTGTTTACAAGCAGCACGCGGAACCTATGCTAACTCTGTCATCAATTGTGTTAAGCCCGCCCACCGACTCTTTACACGATGTGATTAGTCTGACCAGAGCTTGGTTGTTTCAGCCATAGACCGTAAAAAAATATGGACGACTCGACATCATCCGTTTCCGCTTGGCAGATTTGAAGCTTTAAGGCGGCCTGCACGGCGCGGACATCTTGGGACCGAGTCTGCGCGATTTCGGGACCAGAGTTGCGCAGTAGAGCCCAGGAAGTAGAGCAGGAAGTACTGCTGCGATATCAAAAGCCCGCCCACACTCTCGCAGATGCAGAACAATTAATTATGTTGGTGTGAAATAAACAGTTATGGAAATGTAGAAATTAAAGCTAAAGCTCCATTCTGCTCCCAAAAAATTCGAAAAAAGTCTGTTAGTGCCTCATTGACAACTTCTCAGCTGTCAATCATGACGTCACACCCCCCGTTTTTATAGCATCAAATAACTAACTAAAATTAAACTTATTTTAAAAACGAACACTTGAAATGAAATCATCGTGATGACAACTGCCTTCAGTGACATAAACTAACTTTAAACTTCAAATATTTTTTCCCCAATTTTATTGTTTAGTTTGCCTCGCGTCCATTAGAAAACACAGTGGGGCGGCTATACTGGGACCGGTCACCGGGGGGCGGTCGAGGCGCGTAAGCTCCAGTATCTGAGAGGGAGACTGCAGGCTTGGTTTCAGCTCACAAGTCTATGGAGAGTTGCTAGATGACACGTGCTGAAAGATTTGCTGGCGCTAGGGTGCGTCTAGATTTCTAGGCAAAAAAAAATATTAACAAAATAAAAAATCTGATCCAGGGACCTCTGATTGAGTTGATATGAAATGACCAAACTGTTTTTTTTTTCTGTATTTCAAATACAATAAATGTAGCCTTTACTGAACATAAGAGACTTCATACTTTTGTGTAAGAATGAAAAAATGCTTAAAACCTTTTCAAATA
Source organism: Pseudorasbora parva (assembly GCF_024679245.1). Lineage (NCBI taxonomy): Eukaryota > Metazoa > Chordata > Actinopteri > Cypriniformes > Gobionidae > Pseudorasbora > Pseudorasbora parva. The sequence goes on from NC_090188.1 coordinate 19,411,944, forward strand.
AATGTATTATTAGTTGCCATGATAATGTAAAGCCAAAAACTCTAAAGTGACAACAAAAATATTTTTCTTTATTTTCTTTCTTTCATTTTCATTTACTGTGCGCACAACTTCTAGTGTTAAGCACAAATAATATTTGACAGAGCTTAACTTCCACTGAACCCAGAATATTACTTTATTTAAGGCATGAGGACTTCACAACACTACATGTCGTTCAGAGCAGAAAAGGAATATCCAATGAAGGCAGAGAAAAGGTTATTGGACGGAAATATTTGAGTGTTTAGTATGAAAGCCTGGGCTCATGCTCTAGAGACAGACAGGTGAGGGGTAGCTCACACAGACGGTGGAATTATCACACCGTTACCCAGCAACGTCTCGGGAACAGCGCCCCGCCGTCGCCATGTTTATTTCATGCAGCCAATCAGTGTAATCTGATCATTAGCCTCCTGCCCCACGCCTGAGCGGGGATCCAAAACGGCCCTTATCCCGCCACTTTGCACACTCACGCTTTAATCAAAGCCTCTCAGTCTCGACTTCTTCCGTCAGCGCCGAACCCGAGGCACGTACAAACAACAATGCCCACACATCCAGATGAAGTGCTTATGGAAAGCACCGGCTGACATTATGAGAAAGGCACGCGCACTAATATTCATTCGTTGTCGTATTATTACAACGCGAGCTGAAAATTACAAACATGTTCACTATCTAGACAGCAGTAAGATAAACTAAGTCTTGGCTGGGGTTCGTAATAATTGGCAATATGCCGTACATTCCTAAGTGTGTGTGTGTTTTAGTGGTTTTGAGAGAGGGAGCGAATGATACCAGGATGAAAGAGTGAGATGGAGAGAGAGACGGAGCTCAGGAGGCAATTTCAGAAGTGTCAATGACCAAATCCCACACAGACTGAAGTATATCAGAGACTCTAACCAAGCATATGCAAAGCAGAGGTCAGAGTCATCACTTTCTAAATGGTGTGACCAACACTTCAGTCATGCCCAGTGAAAACAGATGATGAGGACTGGGACATGAGAGGCCTTTGTTTTGGAGAAGAAGAAGGGGGAAAACAGTAAACATTAATACCGTCATCTTAGAACGACACACGTGGAAGCAGCTAAAGACTGAACTGAACGTGCACATGAACGCGGTAAGCGACAACAACAACAACAAAAACCAATAGCTTTACAGGACGAAAAACATTTAAGGCCGTCCCACTGGCTGTTTATGTGCATGGCTACAAACTGCATCTCTGTTGTTTTGACAATTCGTCTTTAAGTGACAACCCGCAAGGTGACAAGAGCCCTTCAGACGAGGCACAGGACAAGCGCAGGAACCATTCATCTGACGGATGGGTTTCAGCCATGTGTCAATCACGCGCTAACGCTCTAGCTGAGAGCTGTAGCCCCTGCTTCCTCCATCTGCTTGTAGGCGATAGACGGGCGAACAAGACGCTCCCGGTTCTTCCCATAGCTCCTGCTCCGTCGTTAAGAAATTATATTGATTAAATCTTTATGAGGCCAGGCCACTGGAGTCGGCCATATTTGAGGATTGAGTCTTTTCTAAATGTTTAAATAATTTAATCTTTTGGATGAGTCAAGTGGATTTATCCAGCGGTCAGATATGGGCCGACCACCGCAGGTAACCTACCATGGAGAGATGAGGGAGAGAGACAAACGACAGCACACACAACGCAACATCTTTATTTAGCTGTGTGGTGTGAAACCATAGCTAGAAACATGGACAAAAGACATGCTGATTCAAGAGTTTGAGAACTTATACCAGACAATACTGAAATAATTTGAGATAGACATGAGTTAAAGGACAACCCCGGTGAGAAATAAACCTAGGGGTAATTAACATGTGGTAACAGAGTAGATTTTTTGGGATGAGTTTTAATGAGAATAATGTAAAGAGAATGTAAAGAGTTGTATCTCTAAAAACAGTTTAGCTTATAACGCTTGTCTATGGGGCACAGAGTAAGTGAAATTAAATCGCTAGTTAATACCACTAACAAGGCTCAAAATAGCCTCACACTTACATGGTGGCATAATGAGGGTCCCTATATAGACACCAAAGCGTTGAGAACTTTGTAAGTGTACAAACAGTTTAATAAGAAGACACTTTATAAAGACAGTACATTACCCGTTTCAACCAGGCGCCATCTTGGAAAACAACGTCTCGACGAGTCAAGCCACGAACGCTGTGGTAAGTGAGCTGATCAATAGGAATTAAGTTTGTGAAATCTAATAACATTTATTTATTTATTTTCTCTGTTGCTTGTATTACTTTCTTCGGGGAAACAAAGGACCAAATGAGATTCCAAGTCACAGTTCATCACTTAGCACAACGTTCGTGGCTCAACTCGTCGATACTTTTTTCCAAGGCGTTGCTATTTTGAGGCAACTGACTAACTTTTGACCAACCGAAACCTGCTCTAAAGTCAATGGTGCAATATGTTTTGTTGTTGTTATTTATAAAGCGCCTTAGTAATATACGTCTATGCGGGTCCACAACGCGCATACACTCTGCTTGTTACACACACAGAGACGCGCAGCAGCATAAAAACTTAGAAAAAAATATTTATAAAGGATTCTTCTCTGGAGAAGTGTTCAGTCTTTCAACTCTCAAATTCTGCCATGTACGTATCAATCCACCATGGTGCAAGCACAGTTGGCTTTTAAAGGGAATGGGAGATGAGATTCTGATTGGTTTATTGTATGTTACACACAAAAAACACCCATTACTCATTAAGAGACTAGGTACAACCCTTTTAGATCAATGCAGACCATTTTTCCCATCGTTAAGATTTGAATTAAAGTGGCCAAATCCTTTGCCTAGTAAGGATAATTGTTTTTATGCATTCCAAATACACATCATTATTTAATTGGAAATGATCACAGATTAAAACTATGCTATTCTCCAATGATACAGCTTAATTTGTCTGTTGTCTGTACACATCACATTTCATCTCAGTCATGCTTTTAACTTTCCATCATTACTTAAGACTAGAAGGATGCTACTCTAAAATGCAGTGTCTAATATGCCCTGTCTGACAAACAGCACACAGTCTTCTACAATTTAAGGCAATGCAAAATTAAAAAATTAAACAGTCCATAATACCTTGCTTTTACAAATTGTAGCTCTGAAGGCCTAGCATGACCCCTGAACTCCAACAAAGAACAGCTTATAATTTCACTGTAGGAACATCTCATATTCAGTTTATTATGAGCCAAGAACCACAAGAGAGACAGACTGCTCCCCGTTTCTGTGCTTAAATTCAGCGTAGTGCTCTGTTGAAGTGCTGGTTAGATTAATGTCACCTCCCTCTATCAGCTGGTGATACATCCATTTCTTTTCTGCTTTTCAGCAATCACCGGTTACATTTAAATATATCAAGTCATCTGAAAGTGACAAGTCACAACGGTGCAGTAATGACATAGGCTACAGCCGCTCTGCAGGCCAGCTGGGCAGCATTTGGGAATAAGGAAAGTAATACAGCTGGATAAAAACTCCTCTCTCTATTTAAAAGTGGGAGGGTGAAGGCTCTCCCCCCGGTGCTAGCGCCAGCTGAAGATTGCGATGGCAGGACCCCAATCTCCTGCCCGTGCCAGGCCTGCTGGAGCAGACAGTCCCGGCTGAAATACCTGGCCCTCCCGTGCCGCCCGCTTCGGAACGCTGCTAATCAAATAAATAAATCAAATGAAGAGATGTGCGAATTGCTTTTTCGGCTGGGTCCCATTCTACGGCGGGACACTTGGAGCGTCTCAGCTGGGGGGCCTGGCAGGGAGTCTGGGCATATTTTAACACAGGTACTGATCAGACCCAGTGCGCCTGTGAGACGGTGCCCAGTGCAGGCAAGCCTGGACACACTCTGAGATGCACACACACACACGGTAACATTACACTGTGCTGAGGGTCCAGTAGCCCAAAAATGGTGATGGCTTTGTTGATTTGAACCCAAGCTCTAAACACAATGATTGTGGTCATGGTCACAGTCAACCTTCAGCTTTGTCCTCTTTGTGGTGGCCTGTCCCTGGCTGGAGCAGATTTCAGAAATGTATACTGTGCACAAAAAAATCCTGACATAAAAGCTAATGTTCTATATATAACATTACTATACAACATGATCTCATGGTCATGCGTATAAATAGTACGAATGTGAAATCTTGTGGAATGGATACGCCAAAATTAGTTGTATAATACGCCATAATACGCTTGTGTATAATATGGCATAAAGTGCGTATCATATGCACGCAAAAAAACGCGTACCATATGCACGCCAAAACTCATTTTGGCATATACATTCCACGAGATTGCAAACTCGTACTATTTATACGCATTTTCGTGAGATCGGGCTCTACTATACAGTATATATGTAATTTATTCCTGTGATGTTTTTGAGAAACATTTATTACTATAATACATTTTAAAAGTTTTTTTTGTATTATTTTTATTTATTTATTATTATTATATATATATATATATATATATATTTTTTTTTTTTGAGGAATCCATGATACATTTTTAGGGTTCTTTGATGCATGGAAACTTCAATAGAACAGCATTTATTTTCAAATGTCAATTTTCTTTTCTTTTTTTCTTTTTTTTTTTTTTTTTTTTTGAAACATTACAAATGCCTTTATGGTCACTTTTAATTTATTTAAATATTTAATTAATCTTTCAAGTATGGATTTCTTTGCAAAAAAAAAAAAAAAAAAAATGAAATATGATCCCAGTGAGGTTTCCCAAATAACTATTAGGCTACAATGATATGCCTAATGATATTAGACTAGTGATTAATGTGATCTCAACATATATTCTAAAATTACTATTTATTAAAGTGCAGATAGCGATATAAGTTATTTATATCAAGTGTAAATAGCAACTAGATTCTATTTCCATAAAGATATATGCTATTACACTGAGTTAACATTTTGACAGCTACATACTATTTGCACCTCAGTATTGTTTTACATTAACAGGATGCAATAATAATAGATTGTAAATGTAAATGTGTAAATTATTATATTTATTACAATTATTAAATGGATGCTGCCTTAATGCGATACACTGTATAAAAAATAAATAAAAAATAAATAAAAATAACAATCAGGTCTCCAATTGAAAATCTTCTAGTGACTGATCACATCTAAATTTTTCAGTTGGCCCAATTTAATTCCTGTGATCAGTCACTAGAAAAATGGAGACCTGAATTATTTTTTACTTTTTTACTGTGTATCCCTAATCCTACCCATGACGCTTTTATTATTATTAAACATTTCGTTAGGCACTTTATTTAGATTTTTAGAAACAATTCTTAATTTTTATTGAAATTGAATGAAGAGCCGGATTTGAACCCGGGTCAATCGTGTCAAAACCTAGATCATTAAGCCTTACAATTTACTGACTATGCCACATTTAAATACGCATGTTTGAATAGATTTAATCTTGTTTGGCCCAACCAGGCATTGTTATGCGGAGATGTTATTTGCACTTGGTGTAAATACACACTCCTTTACTTATTTGGTTAGTAAAATGTTTTGGAAAAAAACTACTGCACCTGTGAGAATTAAAGTAGTAATTAAAGTCTCCCCAAGTAGTCAATAATTGTATCCCTTTAAAATGAATCTTTGATCATCAAAATGGCATATTTAATGTGTTTTTTGTTCAGTGAAAAAATATATATAATCATGCCTTAAAATAGCTTGAATGCCACTCTACACCCTTGTTTAGTATATGCGGATTAATGAATATACTAAATATCCACGTCCTACTCACTCACACCAGCTCAGAGAGCCACTTGATCAACTTTACTGTAGTAAACACTGTACAATGGCAAGTGAAAATACTGATTTAATTTAGCCATATGTCTTTTAACCAGGGACTGATTAAGGAGAAGAAGTGGAAGAGTGAATTATACAGTATCGTCAAGTCGATATGTTAATGTTTTATGCATCACTCTCTACAATGTCGGACACATAGTAATGAATAGAATTAGCCTTTTGCTTATCAAACAGCTAATAATGTGTTGCCAATGTTAGACAAGCCATTTTACTATTCACCATCTCAGTCTGCTTACTAAAAATCAGCACCCTTAGAAATGCTTTGAACAAGCATATGGGCGTATAGTTCATCATAACATCGTAATATACACCATATACATATTAAACATTTGTTACATTTATATAGGGCTTTTCTAGGCACTCAAAGCACTTTACATAGAAGGGGGAATCTCCTCAACCCCCACCAATGCCACATAACATAATACACACCACATAATTCCCCTTCTATATTTCTTAAATGTAACCGCTTTTTCATATCAACAGAAAAATATAGCGCGATAACCTTCTCGAGACTCCCCTGCTTCGCAGTATAGTAATGATGATATGCTAAAGCCCGCCCACACATTGACTTCATTGGTTACAAGGTAGTTTGTGATGTAAGAAACACCAGCAAGGGTGTCTTTTTTCACTGCAGTTTTAAGAAGAAAATACTCAGCAATGGTGTTGACTTATGAATTTGCACATGGATTGTCTTAAAGCATATTACAAAACACCACACAGACATATAAACAAAATTAAAAACTTGATTTTCACCACAGAGGGTCTTTAAATAACTGGTCAGGGAAATGTGCTATTCAAAGAGTAATTCATTGCTAACCAGTTGCAAAGAATAAAGAACCACTGCGAAGACTTGCTGATTGAAAACACTTGATGACAAAAGGATCCCAAGCTTCAAAGCAAAGGAGAAAAAGGTCCATTACTGAAGGGAAAATATACAAAGACATTTTTCTCATTAGCTGACCTGAGACCTTGGTTATGCGGTTATTTCCATTCAGGAGAAACACTTCAAATCAGTGTCAAACCAATACATCCACTGGCTGCTAGACAAATGTAGTGGTCACAGTCCTTTAGAAGAAAAAAAAGTCAGGCATTTTAAAATGACTTATATCAGAGGTCAGGTTTCCAATAAAGACAATGTAAAATTTTCCACCACTTCCCAACCTGCATTGCAAACACAGATTTTTTTATTTTCTTCTGTGAGTGTGTTTATGTGTTTGGGTCTGAGGTAATGAGAAGTAGTGAGCTTTTGTTCTTGTTCTGACCTTCTGTCTCATTCATAATGCATCGTCAGAAGAAAAAAAAACCTATATGAAAGTTTAATAAAGAAAAACTATCTTTCTTGTCTCCAGTCGGAGCATTATGACAGCGTAATCTTTAATCAGTGTGACTGGGCAGGGACAGGATTTCAGCACTCCAAACCAACGCGGCACTCTAAAATCTGTGATCTTGCTGGACAGTTACCAGTGCTGCTGCAGACTCTTGCATTCACTGCTCCTCTCTTAGTCCTCCTTCTGTCTATATCAGACTGTCAAACAAAAAAACACAGCAATGGATTCATTCAGCCATTCCTGCTCAGCATGTACAAAATAAATACATAAATTAATACAATAAAAAAAAGAAAAGAATAAAAGAAAAAAATATATAATAATAAATATAACAAATAAAATACATTTATTTCCATATTTATATCTGGCTGTGGCTCTATAGCTGTTCATACAATTGTGACTTTATTCCTCACAATTGTGAACTTTATTAAAAACATTTATTAGTTTAGAGTGTAATAAAATTTGACTTTCTTATTTCAAACTTAATCTCATTATTATATTTTTAATTTATTGTTTATGGATTTTCACTCTGAGTTGGAAACAGCCTTCCATTAAACAGTAATGAATCTACAAAGAGCACAAAGCAAAATGTGGTTATAAGGGCACAACTCATAATGTGACAAAACACAAACAATAGTTTTTATTCAGATGCATTATCAGCATCTGATCAAAAACTATTGTTTGTGTTTTGTCACATTATCCCCCCTAAAATGTCTCATTTCAAACAATATGAGTAGTTTATAAAAAAGAAACAAGTGAACTAGGGTGGAATCAAAGACCAACAGTCCTATATTTCAATAAGATCGTGTTGATAAATAGGTTCAGAGTGTACTTCAACGCGTTTTCTGCTGAGTTCAGCGTCCTACGCGTGACGAAAATAACCTCAGTGTTGAAACTCCAGTACAACACAGGTCTTTATAGCAACTGCTCCTCAGTTCCTTCACACACTTTATTAGTTTGTCTACGAATGCAAGATGTATCTCAGTAGCCAACCTGTCTCAACAGTTAATCCCCATCTTTGTTTGAAAGATTTGGAGTTGTATCTGCAGTAAAGCTGCATCACACACAGTTTTCATCCAGGGGATATGAGCTCCCGAACTTCCCTGATGACAGTCTGGAGTCTAAATCTCTCTGCTGAATACAGATGCTCTCACCTTTAACGTCACATACATCTGGATCCCGACACAGAGGTGGAGAGGTCTGTCTCCATGGCCTGCATTATAATACACAGTGATAATTCAAATGTGGCTGGGGAGGAATATTTGACTTCATAATTTCTGCTGTTGGTATCTGTCTGTCTGTCTGTCTGTCTGTCTGTCGATCTATATATCTGTCTGTCTTTAAAAACAATAATTCATTCAAATACTTTTATGTTGCCGTTATGATTTATCTACTTATATAATCAATAGTGTGCACAGTGCACAACTCATAACTAACACCAGTGAGAAAAAGGATAAAGCAAGATTAGATATTCATGATTTGTTGGGGTGTAATTGTCTCTATTTTATCGGAATGCCCTGGTCAACTGTCAAGATCACTTTAAGCTAGGCAATAATAATTGTATTAATAGGCAAAGTGCATTTATTGAGTCATAAGCTGTAAATAAATCTTATACTAAAATCACTTAGAGTGTAAAATATTGAACAGCAGTGAACTTATGAACTCAATGCAGTCAAACAACTTTGCACTTTTAAAAACAAACCACTGCCCCACATGCATGTTTGTACTTTTACATTTCAAAACTGCTTTAATATTAAATGTATTTAATTATGTTTGAGCAAATATATTTGGCTTTGTTGCAGTTTCGCAAGAGTTGCCAGACACTTTCCTCCCCTTTAGGAATAATTTCTGTAGCGCATGAACTCTTTTGTGGATGAAGGATGTTATGATAGCCTCCAATAATACAAATGAAAGTAGTTTCCATGTAATCATGGAAAATCCAAAAATAAAAGCTTACGCAGCAGGGCAGTTTTCAGTCGCCGACTACTGTCTCCTTTTTCTTCTGCTACGCTAAATGTTTATTCTGCTCTTGGAGCTCCCAGCTGGCATCAGGCAGAAATTATAGTTGTCTGGTGATGTGTCTGTACATGTCACTTCTGCTTTTACCACTCTACCTCTGTCCAATGTCTCGGTTAATGTTGATTGAAATATGGGCACTGTCTGTCTGCAAAACCACTTTGTGTCAACATGTCAATAGCCGCACAAGGAGAAATAAGTCAAAAAACTACCACATTGTCAAATCACACGGTACACAGAGCCGAGCGCAACGGATACGCCGGCCAGCGGAGAATTTGCGGGGTTTTGACAAGGATTTCACGCGGCACATCTTATGTTTCGGAATTAATCCCGCTGCAAAATTATGGGTTCTTTTCATCCAAAACTCTCATTGCCATGGTTACAATGTTTAAGCCTGCAAGATGAGCAGAATGAGGTGTAAGAGAGAAAAAAGGAAGACAGTGCCAAGCTTTGATTCCCGTACCGTTTCAACTGCGATCAAATGGAGGAATCTAATCATAACAAAGGACAAATTCCATTTTGCCAGGGCTCATTGTGCTGTGAATGAAGGGAAGAGGGGGGTTTGCCGAGTTATAACAAAGTGATGGGGTCTGATGCTTAATTAAAGCCCAATTTAACATTCTACATGAATTTCTGCTGGCTAAGGAGGATCTGGGTCCTGAAAATGAACAGTTTGGAAAGAAAAAATGATAAAAATCCTATCTTTGTGTTTCGTTTTTTTCTTCAACTATGTAGCTTGGTCACACAAGTTTGCAAAAGTATCAGGCAGGGGCTATATATTGTTAATGTTTACACGCTAAGCAAATGGTAATTTGTGGACTGCCCTCTGTGTTTTCTAGCTGTCTGAGATGAATTAGACTCAGGCCAGAAAACATTTCCTGACTCAGGCTTCACCCTGCTCGCACACAATCCTATGGCATAGGCCGTGGTCTGACTGTCTCTGTGCATTAACTCACGCTCCTCAGCGACAGCATACAGGATTAAGATGCGCAGGACGCATATGTGGTCCTCAGCAGATAAGTCTGAGCTCATAGGTCTTCCAGAACCAACATGATCTCATGGTGCGTATCAATAGTACGATTGTGAAATCTCGTGGGATGGATAAAATGCTTCACAGTTTTTTGCGTGCATATAACATGGACTTTATGGTGTGCATATGACACACTCTTGGGTAGGGTTAAGGTGTTGGGGTGGGGTTCATACGTATAATACGCCATAAAGTGTGTATCATATGCACGCGAAACACGCGCACCATATAGACGCCAAAACCCATTTTGGTGTATACATTCCACGATTGCACACTCGTACTATTTATATGCATTTTCGTGAGATCGGGCTCTCCAGAAAACAACCAAAACAACTAGAGCTTCTGTGCTGCCTAAATGACGACTTATAAAATAACAAAAAAAGATACTAATATTAGGGGTTGCACCGACTAGTCAAATAAACAACTAGTCGACCTTAATGCTCTGTCACGACGCTTTAAGCTTGACTTCGACTAGTTGCTGGCCTATAGAGGGGAAACAGGATAAGCAATTCCTGACATGCAGGCTCTGTTTTGAACAGTTAAAAATGACATATAAATGCATACTCCGTGAGCTCTCCACAAGACATGTTTGATTACCATCATGCTGATCGGGAGAATGCACGCTTATTGTACACGTAAGTTAATCATCACGCTTAACTGCGTGCTGCATATTGCAACACACACAGCCGATCGCACATCACGCGGAGATCGTGCACGCCTCACAAAAAAACCGTTCAGTAGCGCAGAAATGTATTGTCAACACTGTTCTGTGATTTATCAAAAAATAGCTTAAAAACTGACACGTTCTAACATATATTTCTTGATAACTAAAACTCACAGCTTCACTATTAGTATAGTAGAGAGACGCTGCCAGGTAGAATTAATTCACACACAATAACTTACTAATGCCTTCATATACATGTAATCTTTATTGTGCTACTTTATCTGTATCTTATTAAGAACGAACAGAAATCTGTGAGAAATATAACAAACATAAGACAAACGAACTGATACAAAAGCTGTCATGTAGGATCAATAACCTTATGGGCAGCGCTGTGTCATATGACATATCAGCTGTGTACAGTGCCGCCGCTCCCACCACGAGCATCACGGGCTGCGCGTAGGGCACCAAATGCTGAGGGGGGCACCACGATAAATTTCTGTCAGGGCAACGTGAACGTGCCACCTGCGGGCACCATTAAAAATGATGCGTAGGGAATCAAGACGGCCAGCGGCGGTACTGGCTGTGCACAAGAAGACCCGAGTTCGAGTCAGCTCAAGGTTGGTTTATTTTATTTTTAATTAAATGACGTCATCAGCAACTAGTCGACGTCGACTCGACTTTCATCACATAAATGTCGACTTTAAACAAATGAAAGTCGTTCAACCCCTAACTTATATAGTGATTGTCAATTTCAAAACACCGAAATTTGTGAAGCTTCGGAGCTTTATGAGTCAGTGTATCGAAACAGCGGTTCATATAACTAAAATCACGTGATTTCAGCAGTTTGGCGGTTTGACACACAATCTGAAGCGCTAATTCGATACACTGATTCATAATGCTCTGAAGCATCAGAAAGCAGTGTTTTGAAATCGGCCATCACTATATGTCATTATTTAGGGGTATTTTTTGAGCACAAAATCTATTCTCGTTGCTTCATAAAATGAGGGTAGCTCTACCCTGTAGTCAGATGACATTCTAACAACATCTGTAGTGCCTTTTATGGGTCTTGAGAGAGGAAATGACATTGGTGTCAGAGGAGGCCTTTCTGAGCCATCAGATTTCGACACAAATATCTTCATTTGTGTTCCAAAGATGAAAGGGGGTCTTACGGGTGTCAAACGGCATGAAGGTGAGTAATTAATGACAGAAATTTCAGTTTTGGGTGAACTAACCCTTTAAATGTCCTGTGAGCAGTGTTACAGAGTTACATTATTTCATTACAAAATAAACGTTAATCGGTTACAGTTACTGAGTAATGTTGAAAATGTGAAAATATGAACATATTTTTTGTAAAAATCTAGGATATGTTGAAATCAAGCTAGCTTTAGGTCTGGCAGATCATGTTAGTCAAGGTCAGTGCTGATTTTAGAAACGCCTATTAAAGCATATCTATATATGGTTCATTCAGTATATTCAGCAGCTTATCGTTTTGCTCACAGGCTAATTACCCTCCTCCATCCCCAGCTCCTTCTGTTGCCCAGTCAGGATTTGACCTTCTGCAATTCCTCTTCAATCAGACTCATTTCTCGAATTATGTTGTTTAATTTAAGCAAGGCAAGGCAAGTATATTTATAGTTTATTTATATAGGCAAATGTATTTCAATTTCATACACAATGATAATTCAAAGTGCTTTACATTGAAAAGCCATTGCAATAATGATACAATTATCACAACATAGGCAAAAAAATAATATAAATAAAAACAAATACCATGCATAAGAAATAAGAATAACAATCATATTTAACTAAAGGCCAAAATACTATTATTGGCTAAATTCGGGGCTCCCTTGTCTGAACAGAAGAGTCCGAGATTTTCGGTTTGTGAGGCACACCAAAAGCAAACTGGCTTTCTAGTGACCTCCTTACCTTCTATAAGGAGGAGTTTTTCCGACACCTTCTGCCTCTGATGGCTTCCAGTGTCCCTCCGACCCCTCAACGGAGTGGAGTTATCACCCACTGCCTGCCTCTGACGGATTTCAGCAATACATAAGCCGGCATCCAAGGACCTGGTGTTCCAGAATCATGTCTGAGTGTGTATGTAAACTCACCGTCTCACTTCACAATCTTCTCAACTCTTCCGACCGGACAGCCCTAACTAAAATATAAATAAAATCTAAACCAAAAAATAAAACGAATTCTCTCCCTGCACAGCTCTGCCAGAGTTCTTGCCCATAACAGAACCATATCGTCAATCCAAACTGTATGCTAATTGTCAAACATCTTTGAAGATAGTGGTCCTGACAAAATAATATTAATTTGTTGCTTTGCCTATTTTTGATGTGCACGATGACCCATTTAAAGGCTGTTTAGTAAAGCGATGCTATTCTGATGCTTTTGATTGGTTCTTGAGTGATTTTTAACTGAGCGGGGTGAAGTGGGTTATTGATTATGTTGATCTTGGATTTAACTTTAAAATATTAAGATTTTAATAGTTGAATTTGGAGAAACGTGTTCGGTTTTATATACGAAAAAGATGAGTGTGACTACGCCAATGTATTATTACAATGGTGTTTGTACATATCACAGCAGTTCTAAAATGAGTGGCGCTTAACGCTCCATCACGCTTTGTAATAACGTACACATACACCTAACCTACCTGATAGTGTTAACAAAAGCAAATTTGACATAAAAATGCAATTGCTGAAGCAACCATGCTATTTTCGCTTATTTCTAGAAGTCTTTGAGCTCTTAGCATCGCAAGTAGGGCCTACAATTTTGTACTAGCTGAGTTACTGAGCAAGCTTAGTATGTCAGAAAAGTCAAACACATTTAACCACATCCGGTTAGTGGTTGTGTGATACAAACTCCAAAATGTATTTGTTTACAAATCATGCACTATGGTAAAAAAAGAAAAAAGAAGTTCTGAGGTCATAATATAATAGGTGTAAGGACCCACATGAAAATAAGTCTTTACTTTTTCCCATGTTATCAAAACGCTTGATGTTTAACTGCCTTTAGTGTTCATTGTTTTTTTTGTGTTTTTTTTTTTTTTTTTTTTGCAAAGGTTACATGCTACTTTCAAATTTGTTGACATCAAGGTATCCGTCACTGTAATGTATAACTTTGCCCCCCTTTTGTAACACAATTCACATCAGAAACATGCACCCAATGCCTTAAAATGCTACCTAAGGAGGCAGTTCACCAGGAACAGAGTGTATAGCTATTCACTTGTACTAAACCACATAGTCCAACACCACATAATCATAAACAATAGAATCTGCTCTAAACCAGAGACTTTAAACTCTACAAAGTACACCACTGCAATACAGACACAGAATAATGACATACCACCTTCAGAAGAACAATTCCATTCAGTGCAGTCAGCAGAGCTTCAGGACAATATGCTAGCCTCGAAATGACAAACTACTGCAAAGACACAATACACTCACTGCCATGTCATCACTCAGACAGAGAGCAAAAATCACTGCTGGAATTACTGTAAGAAAATAAGGTTCATTTTTATTATTATACATACATACAGAAGAAGAGGGATGTGAATAAATGATGATAAATGTTTGAAATTTGCTAATTTGTTTGGTCAGTGACGGTTTGAGACATTTTGGTGTTAATATTTTAATCAGAATTTTAACCTAGTAAAATATTTTAGAGCTTAGCATAACCAGTAAACTTTATATTTATTAAATTCATTTTTTTTATTGCTTTACATGTATATCACACTTTTAAAATTAGGCTTCGTATATACAGGTTTTGCAAGACAGTGGGAATCATGGTTCTTCAATCTTCTGGCCCTTTTAGAAGTTTTCTGGTTGAAAATCAGATTTAGGTCTGTGTTTAATAAATATGCCAGTAATACATTTAAGTAATAATTCACAAAAAAAAAAAAAAAAAAAAAAAAAAAAAAAAACTGATATATTCACTATATGATATAAACAATATAAAGATATACAATATTGGATGACCTGTCATTTTCTCCAATTAAATTCAGAGAAGACTGTGGTATTACTTATCGGTACTTAGAAGGATGTACTGTTACTTCATACGCTACAGTTAAAGACTTGGGTGTTATATTAGACAGCAACTTGTCTTTTTAAAAATCCTTCCAGAAACATGCTATCGGTCTCTGGTGCAGAAAAGTTAGTTAATGCATTCATGACCTCTAGACTAGATTATCATAATGCATTATAGCTGGCTGTCCTGCATCCTCAATAAACGAGCTACAATTAGTCCAAAGTACAGCTGCTAGAGTGCTTACTAGGTCAATAAAATATGATCATAACACCAATTTTATCATCCCTACACTGGTTACCTATTAAAGGGTTAGTTCTCACAAAAATGAAACTGATGTCATTAATGACTCACCTTAATGTCGTTCCACACCCGTAAGACCTCCGTTCATCTTCAGAACACAGTTTAAGATATTTTATATTTAGTCCGAGAGCGTATGCAAGTGTATACACACTATACTGTCCATGTCCAGAAAGGGAATAAAAACATCATCATCATCAAAGTGACATCAGTTAGTTAATTTGAATAAAGATTCAAACTGCTGAAATCACGTGACATTGGCAATCCGAATCACGAATCAATACGCTAATTCATAACCGTTCAAATCTTTATTTGAGGATTGAAAACAAACACGGAATAAAAGACAATGCTGAATAAAGTTATAGATTTTGTTATTTTTGGACCAAAATATATTTTCGATGCTTTAAGAGATTCTAATGAACTAACTACCTTTCTGGACATGGACAGTATAGTGTGAATACAATCTCAGACTAAATATAAAATATCTTAAACTGTGTTCTGAAGATGAATCATGAATCAGCGTATTGATTTATGATTCAGATCGCGTGTCAAACTGCCAAATTGCTGAAATCACATGACATTGGCGATCCAAATCATGAATCAATACGCTGATTTGAGACCGTTTGAATCTTTGTTGGAGGTTTGGAAAAAAAAACGCGGAAGAGAAGACAATGCTGAATAAAGTCATAGTTTTTGCTATTTTTTGGACCAAAATGTATTTTCGATGCTTCAAGAGATTCTAATTAACTAACTGATGTCACATATGGACTCCCTTTCTGGACATGGACAATATAGTGTGAATACACTTGGATACACTCTCGGATTAAATATAAAATATCGTAAACTGTGTTCCAAGATGAACGGAGGTCTTACGGGTGAGGAATGCCATTAGAGTCATTAACTACATAATTTAAATTTTTGGGTGAACTAACCCTTTAATGCTTTAAACAGCAGCTATGCTATTTCCCTGTTCTGTTTTATCATGGGACACTCATCCCGAGGAAGGAGGTTTGTCAGCTCCAGTCTGCATCCAGCCTCTTATGAAGACTTCGGATGACCAACACCTGTGAAGAGAGACTCCAAATCCCGACTTCAAATGACGCAGCTCTGCATCAACACGCACACATGCTCATTCCTATATACCCTAATCATTAACAACATGTATTCTTATTTCACTTATTTCTGTGCCTTATTTGAATTGTTACATTGACTAATAAAACATTGTTAGCTAATGTATGTGCTTTTGTATATGTGCTTTTCTGAAATGCATAACATGGACAAATCACTTTAAATTGTAATGTAGACATGCATTTTCTGTAAAGCTGCATTGAAAAGAGCTCTACACAAATAAATGTGAATTTAATAATATACCGTCTACTGCACATTCCTGCAATTCCTGAAAATTGCGTTCTTTAAATTCAGGCCAAGCGGTCAATCTGTCACCAAAGACTGCTAGACTGGATATTCACTAAACTCAACCTAAACTCAACTAAACCAACCCATCACAAATCATTTTTTTTTTTTATTAAAACAAAATAAATAAATAAATAAATAATCTTTCAGTATGATTTACTTATACTCACTCACACATTTTTCCCTGAACAGTGGTACCTCTTGTTCATAAGCTTGTATGTTTAATTCAAAGTGAGATACTGTATACAAATCAGAAAGCAAAGCAAAGAGCGAGTCAAGAATGTGACATTTAGTGAACCGGAGCTGGTGGCTGCCTTGAGCAGCGGCACACAGAATGTCGCTGCAAAGAGATGAACGCTGAATCACACAGCCATGCCCTCTTTCTGCCTCCCTCTATTTCACGTTTCTTTCCTTTTCTTTCTCTCCCTTTCAGCTCTGGCCTTCACTAGCCCACAGAAAGGCTAAGTCCTCAAAGGCTTAGTTCAAACAGACTGAGCTGCAGAGGTCTTAACTACGGAAGACTTTCCTCTGAGGGGCCGGATTCCAAAAGGCTGATTTCTGAGAGGAATTCTTTTCTGGAGAAGAGAAGTCGTCGTCTTAAGGCTGGTAAGTCCCAGGTGTCCAGGCCAGAAAGTGGCGCTAGAAATTTGGACAGGAGACAGATGGGGTTTGTAATGGTGGTGGGTTCAGGAGAGGTCAACGTCGTGGACAGGCCGAGGCTCTTCCACAGAGGTGATGATCCACATGACCGCACGTCCCGAGAGGCTGCTGACAGTAAAGGCTGCTGCAGAATTTATGGTTCTCCTCAATCATCCCACTGCCAAGACTATATAACAGATTTAACCAGTTGACTTTGGCCAACTCAGCTTGAGATTCATGGCTTTTTATCCAGGGTACGGCTGAAAGCAGAAGATGCTCTCCCCGCCACGGCGACTTGGAGAGGGCCGCGTCCGGAGAAATGAGCAAATAAATCAAAACCACTCATTTCCCTCCAGAAACTCTGCAAAAGTCACAATATTCCACAAACAGGATGATTGCATGCCTAATGGAAAATCTGACCATTAAGTATGAAATGAGATGAATAACAATGGCGCACAGCATCTCTGCGTGTAGCTGAATCAAAACGCGTGGTGCAGTCGTTACCCCACTGAGACCATCACACACCCGGACATCCCTCAGCACCACTGATGTTTCATCAAAATGATGAAGAGGAACGTATGCTGACTCAACATTCTCACAGACCGGGCTGCAATTTATTAGAAGTTTACATAGTCAAATACACTAACAGAAAAGTTTGTGGTTATGAATGCTCTGGTTTGACTCTCGAATGGTCAAAAGCGTACAGGAACTTATCAAATAATGTCTATATTAAGACTAAAGTAAAATAAATACGAATCATATTTTTTTTCTCTCTTCTGCACACCAAGGCTGCATTTACATAGTCACTGCTTCTGTTTACTGTTTTCATATTCACCCTTCTCTTTACTATTGTTGTGAAAACTAATTCTTTAATGGTCCTGCAAGTTCCATAAGCTTTGTTTGGATGCGAGGTGGCATGTGACGTCACAAGTATAAGGCTGGGTAATTACACACATGTAAGATTTGGTTTGATTTCTATTCACAAGCTTTTCTATTTGATTATTTTAGATATATATCAGATACAGTACATGGCAAATGTTCTCAAGGAAAAAAATTCTCTCAACTAATGCTGTAAACTGTTGGGTGTCGGTTGGTACTACATTACTGTAATATTGAAGGTTAAAATTAAATTTGTATACAAACACTTAAATTACAAGCAAAAAAAAATGATTATAATAAAGTTATAATACTTATACTAATCATATGTGTACTAATCATATTCTACTACTATTGCTTTTTTTAAATATAAACATTTAAATGGTATCTGTCATAGAAACTTCAATGATTTATTCAAACATGCATTAAATATTGAAGAACATTAACAATTTTAATTAATATGTAATGTGGTGCATATATTTATCATAACGTGATGACATTGTTTCCATGCTGCTTTACTGATGTCTTTCCACGGTTAAAACACTGATTGAGTGATTACATGTGACGTGATATGGATTTCGGTAAGTTGTACCCTATCTTTTAACATACCTTCAGATGTTCATTCGTGTTTATTTCATGCTGTAACTGGAATTAAAACAGATGAGTTCACATGTGCACCGTGCTGCCGAGCTTGAACTGACTCTACTGCGATCTGTCACGCCACATTAAACGGTGCCAAAAGAGTAGGTTTTTTTTTTAATTGTTTTATTTCATAATGAAATGGATGTCATTTGAAATCAAGACATTGTATCATATATGCGATTTACTGGATGGGAGGCGTGCTACAATGTTCCGTATATTCATCAACCGAAAACAGGATAGACTATTGATTCTTGGTATTAAAGAATCAATATCGGTTCGTAATGGTAAATGGACTGCATTTATATAGCGCTTTTATCCAAAGCGCTTTACACTTTTGCCTCACATTCACCCATTCATACACCGACGGCAATGTCAGCCATGTAAGGCGCCATCCAGCTCGTCGGGAGCAACTGGGGTTAGGTGTCTTGCTCATGGACACTTCGACACTTGGTCAGGTGGAACCGGGGATTGAACCACCAACCTTCTGGTTTGTAGACAACCTACATGAACCACTTAGCCACTGCCGCCCCAGTAATAATGATAATAGATAAAAATATATATATATTTTTTTTTTATACCAGCCCTAATAACAATATTGCGATGCCACATTGACATTGTGCTGTTCCTGGCTGTGGAAAAACATCATATTTGCATAAGCTGCCAAAGGATCCCAAAGTCAAAGAAAAATTGAATTTAAAAAACAAAAACAAACAAACAAATGGCCTAGCCATGTCAGTGCTGACCAGTGTTACCAGACGTACACACACACAAAAAAATCTTTTTGCTCAGTTTATTAAAATAAAATAGGCTGAAACAATAATGAACGGGACAGCAGTACTGACTGGATCTCTTCCCTAATCGTCCATCTTGTTTTTAGGCATTGACGAAAATGACAGTAGATTTTTTTGTCATAGTTTTTGTCACCCAAAACTTTTTTTAATCAGTTATCGTCTTATTTTTGTCAGTGAAAATTATAATTGATAAAAAGTATAATGAAAATTCTTCATCAACAGAATTAACACTGGTTAGGTCATAAATATATTTTCCTCAAAACCCACAAAAAAGTAACAGAAATGTATTGGTAGACACCCTGACATAGTCAATGAGTGCCACACACAGCAGCCACAATTTACAGTTCCTCCTGGACTGAAACAATTATTGTGTGGTTACAATCCCACAAAATAATTAGCCTACTGTAATTATATCCTCTGACGTCAGCTGAGCTCTAAATTATTTATGTTCCTTATTATCGTAACGTTATGTTTTTTTGAAACGAGGTAATTTAACACCTTATTTCGTAGTGCTTTGCAGACTCTGCTCTGGCTGTGTGTTTTCATTAGTTTTGGAGGAGGTGTGGCTTTGGAGATGCTCCGAAGGAAGGGTGATATTGCTAGCCTCTCCATAAGGACCCTAGCTTTAACTCTTTCCCCGCCAAGCACAGAATTTTCCGGGTTTCCATGTTTTCACAGTTAGACGCTAGGGGCACTATTACATATCTTCTGAATGAGTACTGAATCTCCTGATCAAAACACATGTGAGGAAGACGCAGTAAACAGATGCAAGGGAAAAATAGCAATCATGATCATTCAACATCATATAAATCAAAACTATCTATAGATCTATAGCCATAGTTTTGATTTATGTTGAATGTTGAATGATGATGATTGTTATTTTTCCCTTGCATCTGTTTACTGCATTATAATGTTACTGCATTAAATATCGACCCAGGACGAGCTGTAGGTCTGTGTAAGCATTAGGGGTGTTGATGGACTCAATTTAGTCCATCTGTGTTTGATAATCTTTCTGAATCTGATCTGAATGCAGTTTTTGACAAAAATTTGATTTTGTTCAAAGTGTTGCTTTTTGTTTAATGAAACTTACCCATATTCAAGTGTTGATAAAAAAAAGGAATGCAAACAGTTTTTTGTTTAAAAGAAGAGAGTCAGCTCTTGTTCATGCTTAGATATTCCTAAAACTAAATATTCTATGGGCTATTACATTTTGGTGAAAATGGTCAAAATCCCTGGCGGTGGCTGGCAACTTGCTGGCAGGGAAAGAGTTAAGCTTGCTATAAGGATTTATATATCAGAGCAATCAGGTTGGATTTGGCAGGAAACTTCCGGTCTACATCAATCTTTCATTTGTCATGTCTGTAAATAGAGAAAAGAGATTCTGGCTATTAGGGTGGCAGATATGCTACTGGCTTAGTCAACATATTTTCAGATATTTATATGCTTTTTTAGACTTTTCTTGCTATCAAGGTGTCTTGGTGTAGAATGACAGATTCACTCCAATATTGGGATCACAGACAAACATGGAAAAAAAAAGAACAAAGGAATAATTTCTACCACAGATGGTAATAGATAAAGTTATGCAGTGCAGAAAAAAAATATATAATGAGAAGAAATATCATTACATTTTTCCATTCCTTCATTTATTTGTATTCAAAAGTAATGCATGATGATTTTTTTTTTTTTTTGTGTAAACACATTTAGAAAACTGTTTTGAAGCTGTAAACATTATTTAAATGTTAGCTAAAACTAGAAAAAACATAAGATGTGTAAAAGCAGTGAAAGGTGAAACAGTGTTAGACTGAATGAACGAGAGGGTGAGAGATCTTTAAACTTCTGTGCCTGGGAATAATCTTCTTCCAAGTTTGATTAATTGTTGCAATCTAAGCAGAACTTGTTTTTTTAAAGTCAAAGGCTGACATTTTCGTGGCATTCATTTGTAATGCTGTACTCAAAAATCACAGGTCAACAGGTAATTAGCACTTCTATTTGCAAAAACTCTGCAGAATGTATATGTATGAAAAAATACCATCTGGAAGATGTCCCCTGAGAAGTTTGATTAGTGTTTTATTTTCTTACTGTAGGAGTTTGTCAGATATTCTTATGATTTAATCTTTCAACCTTACCTGGTGTTTGTCTTTGTTAATTAAGGCATAGATTGGTAAACATTTGAATGGCTTAACATACATCAATAGGAGGTCATGTTAAAAAAGAGTAAATAAAAGTGTCCAGTAATACTGACAGTACATTTACATGGTGGCAGTGCCAGAGACAAACTTTTTGAATACAAAACTAAGATGATTTTAAAACAGCTTTGCCTACTTTTTTCTGCAATGTACACCTTAGTACAAACTGCAATTGCCAGATGTCACCACATGCCAGGGTCAGAAAACAACTTTTCCATTAAAGGTCCCTTGCAATTGATTTCCTGGTGTATTTGTCTTTTTTTAACCTTCATACGTGCAATTTTTATGATTTTTTACGATTTTTATTCAGTATTTTACTGTATTTAAAATCTTAAATTAGTCAGAATACTATACTGTTACTAATAAAATGTTAGCATTAACAAAATACATCTCTACACTGTAAAGGTGAAAAAGAAGCTGCATCTGAAATAGCACTTCCACAGACGTTACTATGTTACTTTTTACAGGAATTCATTACAGGGTCATTATTGTCAATTAATGCTCTTGGTATTGTAATAATGATTATTAATATTGAATAATAAAATAGCCTACATAAAAATGCTTTTGTGTTTGGAGGAAATTGCACGCCATATTCTGGCTAGACAGATAAAATAATCTAAAAAACATTTATTAATGCTTTTTACACATTAGAAAATGAAAACTTCACCTAATCTTACCAGCACGATGAATAAATTATATAATTAATTAGAATAAACGTTATACAGAGAGGGAGAAGAGAATGTGACTAATCGTGAAGCTGTCCATAACTTGGGTCTCATGCAAGTTTAAAGCTACAATGTGTAACTTTTTTAGTTTATTCTTAGCTAAAACACTTAGTTCTTTCAGAAATATATGTGCTCATTAATGTATATTTACTTCTTTCAAGTAATAAAGTATTCTCGTAAGTTTAAAATATGCCATTGAAAATACATACGGGTGAGGGGTTCGAATGCCGGTCACCATGTTGCCCCTCCATCTTGAAAGTACATTAGCCAAAGAGGGACATACCCGTAAATTCAAGCTTCGCTTTTCGCGTTTTAACACTCGATGGCACTCATGAACGAGGTCGAACTGGAAGCCATGTTAATCTTGGACTAAACCGACCACCGTAGGAGTAACATCAAAATTGGAATTGAGAGGAACAGAAACTAATATTCACTGGATTTTCATATACCTTTACACCGCTAGATGGGGGAAAATATCACACAGTGTAGCTTTAAGCACTCTCACAATCACTGTCATTAAAATCACGAAAGCTGACTTCACTGCAACATAAATCTCTTACACCGAATCAGCGCTGATGGTAGAATTCGGGAGTTTGAGTCAGAGAGCGTGCGCAGCCGTGCACTGAACAAAACTCTTTATTTCAGGTAAGACAAATCTGGACGCCTCTGATTGGCCATTACATTCACTAGCACAACAAAAACATGTGTGATTGGTTCTCTAATGCTCAATGCCGCAAAATGCTGCATTCTGTGCAGAATTCAGATGGGCCCCATAAGTTTAGTTGTCCACACTGACTCGCGCATGTGATCTGCTCTGAGCTCTCATGTCTCTAGACCGGAGCAGACTGTGGGTGTGCGCAGCAGCATTGCACGTGGAACTAATGTGAAATCATGCTTCTTTCGCCTCAACTGAAAGCATATACATTGTCTGAATCATTCCCTGTCCCGTCTATTCCACTTTGCGCCATTTACCATGTAGAAATTTGTAAACGTGAACAAGTGACCGATTTCAGCCACTGCTTCAGTGTCTATTTAGGGGACGGGACGCTTCAGATTCTAGAGAGCATTTGATTGGACAGGTGATGAGAAGCTGAAGTCCGTGGTAATGTCATACAAATCTTTGATCCATTTTAGAGGAAGTGAGACTCCTAAAAGAGAATTTTGTAATTTTTTTGGAACACACCAGCTTATTCATAACCTTAAGGCTAACATATTCATTCTAAAAGCTAACAAATGTTGTAGTTTGTTTAACCAACATTATCTCTTATACATATATTGAATTATATAAATATTTTGAAATTCGATTCTGTAGTGCAGGAAAACAACAACAACAACAGAAAACTGAAAAAAAAAACAAGTGCATGTTTTATATGAGAAGAAATGTAATCATTTAAATTTCCATGTACAGTATTTATACGGTCCTTTATGTATAAAGACATTTAGAAATCAGGTTTGAAGCTGTAATCATTATTTAAATGTTAGCTAAAACTAGAACAAATAAATAAATAAATAACACTACCAAATCAGTTCCACCAGAACATTACATAAGATGTGTAAAAGCAGTGAAAGGTGAAACAGTGTTAGACTGAATGAACGAGAGGGTGAGAGATCTTTAAACTTCTGTGCCTGGGAATAATCTTCTTTCAAGTTTAATTAATTGTTGCAATCTAAGCAGAACTTGTTTTTTTAAAGTCAAAGGCTGACATTTTCGTGGCATTCATTTGTAATGCTGTACTCAAAAATCACAGGTCAACAGGTAATTAGCACTTCTATTTGCAAAAACTCATGTATGTATGCAAAAATACCATCTGGAAGATGTCCGCTGAGAAGTTTGATTAGTGTTATATTTTCTGACTTTAGTAGTTTGTCATTCTTTTTTTCCGCTAAGACTAATCTGAACGCCTGATTGGCCATTACATTCACTAGCACAACAAAAACGTGTGTGATCAGCGGCGCAAAACGAAATCTGACAGAATGCGGCAGTCGGATGGATCAAATGAACTTTAATTATTGTAGTTTAACCAATATTATCCCTTAAACATATATAATGTTATATAAATAGAATAACACATTTCCATGACATTTCCTAAACATAGGAAATTGCTATTTTTCCAGGATTTCCGTGACCGTACGAACCCTGCCGTTTGTCTTCAGCCTGATGGAACACGCTGATGATGTGATGTCGGCGCGAGCAGGGTGTGCAAAAGTATGGAAACGCATAGGTTGACAGGCAGGTAAGACATCCTACCATTGCATTCGGACCGGATGCAATTGGACAAACCTTTATTTTTGGTCCTGAGACTTCCATAGAAGACACATACTTTTCTTTCTTTTTTTTCATATATTCAAACCACTACTATATTATTGATTGCTATCAAGATGTGAAAGGAGTTTCAATGACAAAAAAGTGTGACAAAAAAACATATCCTAACTTTAATATAGTGAATATTTATTTTTTTATGCACTCATTATATATATATATATACTGTTATTAGAAGTTTTACCCCCCAAAAAACAACAACAACATATTGTACCATATTTGCACACACAGATTCTCTTCAGTGAGACTGAATACATGTTAATACAAAAGCCGGACATGTTTGCTGTCCTTGTGCCTACAGTATTGCTGGACTGAAGATGGCCTCTTTCTCTCTCCTCGCATCAGTCCCCCCCTCTGCGCCCTGCCCCCTTTCATGCAGAATAACATGCATATGCAAATGAACCGTAAGCCCCTGCCCTCGCCATTCCACCATTCTTTCAGATGCACCTCAATAGCCTGCACATTCTAAACCGAAGGTATTCATGATGGACAGCCAATGCAAAAGTGTCCAGAATCTAATTTTATTTATTACATACTCGTATTTCCTCCCTTGCCCATTCCGCACAGCTAGCCAGTGGTCTGGGCGCATTCTTAATACGGTCGGTCCATTGTGGCCCAGCTTTGTTGTCCTCCTCACTCGCTATCATCCGTTCTCAGAGCAGACAATGGGCGGCGTTGACGCTGGACACGGCGGTCATGTTCTATTTGCCGTTGTGCATTATCTCCCAATCCCGTCCTTTTGCTGCCTATGCTTTGCGAGTGTCCCTCGCTCTGAATAGAGTCTAAAGCCATTATTGGAGGGAGAAGAGGGGAATAAAAAATGTGGTGGGTGAAAGTGGGCATGGACTGTTATATAGGCTACATTTGGGCTTGGCCACATGCATACTAATAACATCATTACAGAGCAGCTCTTCTGGAAAGCATGTTTACTTTGTTATGGTTTCCATCACCTTCCTCCCCTCCACCGCCAAATCGCTAATGCCCACCTCTTTCTCTCCCCCTCCCTTTCACCTTTTTATTCCAAATGTAAATAGCATGCAGGGCTAATTTTCTTATATTTTGCCAAAAAAAATTAAGTTACGTTGTTCCAGTAATTCTCTCTCCAGCGGGTGCACACTGTGTGGGTGGTGCTCCGCACAGCGAGCACTTCTTTTCCAAGGCATTGAACTTGACCCCGAATGACCTTTTTATAATGAGTGAATTGAAAACATCTCCCTTTGGAATGCAGCTTGTAGACACTGGCTAAGGCTGTTTTTTTCTTTCTCGACACCCCCTCTACACATCTCTGCTTTTGATGAATTAAAGGGGCAGTATCCTCATCCTCCTCACCTACACAGTAACGCGTGGCTCTCAAAGGATGGAAGGTCAATAACGCTGCCTTTATAAAGCAGAGTCCACTGAAGAGAGACAGAGGGAAGAGAGAAAAAAAATGCCGCTTTACCTTTAGGCGCAGAGGCAGCAAAAGAATCCATCCAATACCTGTGCTTTTATTTACAACATAAATACAAGCTTACAAGAGTGAGGTGTTTGTACAGGCTGAGCCATGGCTCAATTCCCCCCCATAACACTAAACACTTGAAAGCGGCAGCACTACAGTACAACACTGCAAACATCTACAGATCCACAGAAGTGTGATCACTGAAAACCCAAGTTCAAGTGACTAAGGAGCTCCATGCACTTCTCAGAAGCACCCTGGGACAAATCAATGCTTGACGCAAAGCTCAGCTTAGCAAAGCCTCTGTTAGCTGACTGTCAATGGTAATAATACTGTACCTGCAGCGCCGCTATCTATATTAGAGGTTAATGATATCCCTGAACTGAATTAGCTTTGTATGTAAATTATGCCTGGGCGTTATGAAGATACAGTGTGATGGTAGAAAAGTGTAATTTGGTAGAGATTCTGCTATACCCTTAGTACCACATTAGCATTGGCTTTAAATGGACAGGATTGGTTTTAAGTTATTTACATGTTAGATCGACAAAGAACATGGCATAATACGAAAATACAAAGTGGAATGTGTCCCAAACATCTCAAAAGAGACGAAATTCAGTCTAACTTGAGGCAGGGTTTAGTTGTAAAGAACTATTTGTTTTGTGTTATTAAGAAAAGTTTCTTAACTTTGATTGGCTGAGTGATCTTAAAGGGTGGGTATAATGCTCTCTCTTGCATTCTGACTTATGAACACTGTTAAAGAGGTGGATTCTCGTGTTAAACATGGCTAAAATTGAAAAGAAACATTGTTGGACATATGACAGTTCTGAGACAAATACACCATAAAAATAAAAAAAGTTTTTTTTTACCTTCAAATACGGCCCTGTTTGATGTTACACAGGGCAGAAATCCATATATGGGCACTTCTTCCGGATCGTGCGCCTGCAAGAGCAAGAGGGTACCCATTAGGGCTGTCAAAATTGCACAAAAATTACGCTCGAATATTCCCTCTAAAAAAAAAAAAAAAAAAAAAAAAACACGAATATTCAAACTTGAACATCTGATGCAATCGTCATTGCCATTATTGATAACTACTTGTATAGCTAGTCTATTTAGTTTAAACATATTTACATATATTACTTTACACAAAAACAGATAAATCAACTAGATGAAGCTGTTATCTGTGGGTATGAGCGATGAACGCAGCTGACGGTCTGGAGCTCACATCAGAATGGTCAAGACCGCAGACCTCACTCTCTCTCTCCCTTACCCTCACGCTCTCTCCGCATAACTGTTTAAATGAACAAACTTTGAGTGCTGATCAAGAGTTTTGTGCAAGAAATTTAAGGCTTCATTCAATTATTGAAACAAATATTATTAATATTAATTAAGTTTTACAGCATATTGAACGCTCCGAGCGAGCTGTGCTGTGCTAAACATGGAACTTTTCCTTGACATGAAACGGTAAATAATCAAACCAGTGAAAGCAGTGCATTTATCCTTTATTCGTGCAATATCTATTCAGTCAGTACAGTAACTTAGCCTACACTTTAGTAATGTTTCTGTTTAACAATAAATAAAATGAGGCATGGTATGCTAACTGTATCTTACATAGCTTGCAAACAACTTTATCTCGTGGCTTAACAATTTTACCTCCTACTGACCAAAATCCAAAGTGCTTCCAGACATTGCTTTTTAGATTTTGGAGGGTTAAAATTGCTTTCTCTGCTGCTCAGTTGGGCTCTGCACTTTTTTTGCCATCTTCCATACAAGACGTGTCAACTTTCAGCTGTGACCTGTCCCTGAACCCCATGCGTGCACTCGCAAAGCAGACAGCCACGCCTCTACTACCGCAGGCGTTTTTTCCCCATTTTTTTAATTTTAAATTCGAATATCAATTTTCACATTCAAAATTAATTTTTTGTATAAACTATTCAAATATATATTCGAATTTAGAATATTTGTTGACAACCCTAGTACCCATCGATGAGCTTCGTTCAGGTTATGGTTTTTAGACCACAAAATCTACAATATCACTAAAGAAGTGCGTTTTTGGTTGTGAGCAAATGATAACCTTGTTCATCGTCCCAAATAACCTAGCGTTAAGGAAACAGTAGTTTGTTTGTTCCCGGTCATGAGTCGAATGAGAAACTGCATCAACTGCACTAGTGCAAATAATGTAAACGGCATGAACGTACAGTGAATTTAAAGTAATCCATGTATAATGCCATGATGTATTGTATGTGTAGCTCCACCCACTGCACGCCTCCACAAGTTCGTCTGTTTTCATCAATAATGGGTACAGCGTATCTTTCTTTTAAAAATATGATTAATAAAAAAGACTCTTCGGAGATATGAAGGATGTAATACTACTCTATAGGTACTCAAGATTAACATGATATTGGCAGAAACTGTGTTATGTACCCTTTAACAAGTGATATTTTAAATCATTTACTAACTAATTGATTCAAAAACAGATTAATTCAGGAACTGAACATGGGGGGCTAAGACAGAAATTGCATACTCTCTGAGTAGGTACTTCTTTTGAATAAGTTTGCAACTAAAAAGACAACATTCTATATAATATTAATGTGAATGTAATTCAGAAATGCTATTCGTCATTGACATGTGACCTGCATTAGTAAGATTATTTAGATGCAACCACTGTCTTTGAGCAAATCATTGATGGATTGATTCATTCAATCTAATAGATTTGTTCAAAAACACAGAAACAAAATTACTGTCTCTGAATAAATAACTGATTAATTTGACTGAAAACACAAAACTGATTAATGGAATGAAATACTGCGTGTTGCTCGTAAACGCATTGGTTTATTAGACTGGGGCTTCATTTGTAAAAAAAGAAATTGTTGACGTAGCATAAACAGACGAATGAACCACCAATACTGAGTCTAAAAGTTTCCCAATGCTTATTTCTTGTTAATTGAAAGGTTGAACAACACCACTTTTGCTCATTTGATATTGCTTAATCACAACTTTGATGAAAGATTTCGGTCACATCACCACCCACATGGACAATACAGTCTCTCAGACGGTAGCATGAGGTCGAAGTTAGGTTTATTTGTGACCTTCTTCAATATGGAGTGAGCTGACACTGACTTTTTTTTCTCTTTTTGATGGCACTGATAGAGTCAGATAGCAGAAGCTGTGAGGTCCAGTGGCGTGTTCCTGTGTGTGTGTGGGTGTGTGTGTTGCTCTGAAGTCTGCTAGAGAGGTGCATTTGATCTTAATGGTGATATATTCTCCGTCAGCGCTGTCACGATCCATCACTTAGCACAGACCTGCCGCAGCTGCCCAGTTGAGGTGTGGCTTATTACACCACCTCAAAGCTCATGAATAATAAACAGGGTTGAAGAGCCATCTACGCTAAGACCCTGAGAAGCAATATCCCCGTGGCAACGTCACCTCACCCCCGGTCCTGCCACAGCCGTTCCTCTCTCTCTCCCCACTCCCTCCCGCTACGGGACTCCATGTTTATGCATGATGTCTGTTTCATATGTATCGGCCACATCATTTCTGCTGTTGTCCCAGGAACTGATGACACACTCTGCATTAGGAGCGATGACCTGCACACAAGGGCCCGACACTTGCTCCACTTTACAGCCATTGTCAAAACACTGCTGCATTATCCACACAAACACACACACATATACACACTTGAATGCAATACAACGGGTTGTTGTTTTTCATACATTTTCGCGAATAGAAATGTAATGTGTGTGCGGCTATACGGCATTTGCAGTTAGCTTACACTTCGTCTGCTTGTATCTTATCATCAACGCAGAAGAAAGAAAAAACTCAAGTAAGACAAAAAGAAAGGTGCTCTCTGACAATCATCCGCTCATAATTAAAGCTGCATTATTATACCTCACATCTTGCTTTGGTGTCAGAGCGAGATGAGAGTTGATCCAACCATTTTCAATTTTCAAAGTTTTTTTTTTTTTCCATCTCTCATTCGTTTCTACTGTTCCAGATCTGAATGGAAGAAAAGGAATACATAATGCATATTATGGACATGTCAAAAAACAGTACTTTATTAATATTTAATCTGAGGATGTGGATGTCTCAGTATTTCCATATCAAAACAGATATTACGTTTTGTTTAGTCCAGGGCTCTTATTTTTTTTAGCTGTTCTTTTGGTTTATATGGTTGTAGCACAGGTCCTTTTGCATGCCTGATTTGTTTTTGTTTTATGAATTTATGGCAGTGCTCTTGTTTCTGCAATATATTACACGGTGAGAACAAATGCAAGCTGGAATTTAAGAATAAGATATCATTGAAGAAATAAGACATACAAAGGAAATACATAAATACTATTATACATAAACAAACTACCGTTCAAAAGTTTGGAGTCAGTAAGATTTTTCAAATGTTTTAAAGTCTAAATGTTCCTCATGTCTGAATTAATTTGAGAAAAACTACAGTAAAGACATTACTATTGTGAAATACAGTATAAAACAATAAATATTGAATATGCAGATTCGGTGCACAGGATACATTTATCATCGACGTTGAACACAGTTGTGATGCGTAATATTTGTGAAAACTGAGCGTATAAGACTATGTGATGAATAGAAAGTTCAAAAGGAAATAATTTATTTGAAATATAAATCTTTTGTAACATTATAAATGTTGATCAAATGTATGCAACATTTTAAATATATATATTTTTTAAATTATAATAAAATGAATGGGTGAGTATAATATATTTAAAACATACAAACCGGCTATTCAAATAAAATAACTTAATATTCTGATCACTTATAGCGGGGTTTTCAAACTGGGGTTCAGAGAACATTTCAGAGAATAAAAAGAGCAAAAATGGCTCAAGTCTACCGAACATTCTGTTTCATTTCTAAATGTTTCTCTCCCTTCTTGCCGCTTACATAATTTCCAGAATTGGAAATGTTTGCTTTATATCTATCTAGTGAGTTTTTCTCACTATAGTCCCCTTTATCTTGCTCGCTGCACAATTCCTGTGTGCGGCAGTATTCTTAACACAGTATGTGAGCTGTACAGGAATTTTTTTTGGGGGGGGGGGGGGGGTCATATTTGGGGGTCTTTAGCATCATAAAGTTTGAAAACCACCGACTTATACCTGTGAAAATGTACTTAACTAAAATAAATTAACTAATATATTATATATATATATATATATATATATATATATATATATGTATATATATATATATATATATATATACATATATATATATATATATATATATATATATATATATATATATATATATATATATATATATATACATATATATATATATATATATATATATATATATATATATATATATATATATATACATACATATATATATATATATATATATATACATACATATATATATATATATATATATATACATACATATATATATATATATATATATACATACATATATATATATATATATATATACATACATATATATATATATATATATATATATACATATATATATATATATATATATATATACATATATATATATATATATAT
This sequence comes from Pseudorasbora parva, assembly GCF_024679245.1. Classification (NCBI taxonomy): domain Eukaryota; kingdom Metazoa; phylum Chordata; class Actinopteri; order Cypriniformes; family Gobionidae; genus Pseudorasbora; species Pseudorasbora parva. The sequence continues at coordinate 19,443,703 of NC_090188.1, forward strand.
ATATATATATATATATATATATATATATATATATATATATATATATATATATATATATATATATATATATATATATATATATATATATATATATATATATATATATATATATATATATATATATATATATATATATATATATATATATATATATATATATTAGTTTTTTATTTTTTTGTACAGAACTCTTTTAGGCGACACATGGAATAATTCTCAAATAAAGCCAAATCCATTAAAACAAAATAAATAATTAAGTTTTCCTAAGAAAAATACTAGTTCTACACTCTAAAAAATGCTGGGTTAAAAACAACCCAAGTTGGGTTGAAAATGCACCAACCCAACAATTGGGTTGTTTTAACCCAATGGTTGAGTTGTTTTAACCCAGTGGTTGAGTTGTTTTAACCCAGTGGTTGGGTTAAATGTTGCTTAAGACAACCCAATTGCTGGGTAAGAACAACTCAACCATTGGGTTAAAACAACCCAATTGTTGGGTTGCTGCATTTTCAACCCAACTTGGGTTGTTTTTAACCCAGCATTTTTTAGAGTGTATGTTCTGTATATTATTAAAATATCTTGCTTATTTTATTAATAAAACTAATGAATAACATTAAGCTTTTTTATGGCCAGTAAATGCTCTCAATTTACTCTGTAATAGCACAAATTTCAAAGTTGGCAAAAAATACCCATATACCACAACAATTGTTTGGGAGGAAATGCATCCCTACAAAGTGCATATAAAACCGGCGCCACTGCTAATGCTACACATTTTTACCCATTGCCATTTAATCGTCAGATTACAGACAGTATTAGGTTGAGATGTGATTTTTTTTTTTTTTTTAATCGGAAGAATGCAAGACCCAAACAGATTACATCTGTCTCCAATTACTTTATTTTTCACCTAAATTTGGACAGGTGGGAAAGTGTTCCGCTTGTACACTCGAAAGGATAAGAGCTCCCTCACATAGACAAATTTGTTTTATTCTTTTTTTCTTCTTCTCCTAATCTCTCTGCTTTCACTTTGATATATTTTCTTCCTCTTCTGTCTATCCATTGCTACTGTCTGTCCATTGACTGGCTCAGTTCCTCATTTTCTGTTTCTCCTGAAGTGCTTCCGTTTGCTCGTTTCGTACCTTCCTCCTTCAAACTGTTTTGTCCTTAAGCATTCCTTCACAACCTTCCCCCATTTGAGATCAGTGCCCCCCGTCTGAGCCTGCGCTGGCCCTCTGCCCCGTACACACATTTGTGTCTGCCTTTTGAGTGTTTTCAGAGGCCCATTAAACAGCGCCTTGGCAAGGCCCGACACACTCACCTCACCCCTAAGACCCACAGAATGAAGGAAGGTTATCAGATTCCCTTATCCATGCCAGACGCGCACACAAGTCTGGAGGTAGCTTGTCCATGTGAAAGAAGCTCTTTGCTTTCTTTGCCTAACATCAGGGTATGAAATCAAACTAAATTTCCCCAGCAGCCCCTGGGGATGTGAGGCGGGCTTGAAGCCAGCATGTCTGGTCACTGGCCGGATTCGGTACCACAAGCTGAAAAGGTGGGGCTGAACTAGGGTGTAGGGGTGCACCTCCTAAAACTGGGTATGCTACAACTGTGCCTTCTGCTGGCCAGTGGGAGAAACTCAAGGTGTGTGGGACAGACGCTCTAAAGACCACACTTCCAAACCTTAAAATATTTACTGTGCTTTTAGTCAACGGCAACGTTTTGTTTATACAGCGAGTTTGAAAGGCAGAGGAATGACAAAAGAATATGTAAACATTGCTTTTACTGAGGATAATATGAATGTGTTTATCAGAAACAAGCAATGTGACCTCTTGAGATAGGATCAATGACTAACTTACCAACAACACGGTGTACTGACCATACAGAGAAAATACCACAACCGAGAAAAATCATCATCACAATCACACTTAAACAACCAGTTGTCATGGAAATTGTCTAAAGTCATTGCTAATTTAGGATTTAACGGCTGCCAGGGAAGGAATGTTTCTAATTACCATAAAAAGGAGGCTGATGGGTAAATATAGATCCTCTGTGCTGCAGCGGTGGCTGTTTGATGCGACTATGC